>NC_080187.1:178084923-178387953 GCF_030028045.1 Hippopotamus amphibius kiboko | reverse complement strand
CCTTGAGTACCAAGCTATGGTGGCTGGTTGGGATTGTGCTTTTGAGTTCCACAGGACATCTCCTAAATAAGGCTATTCCTTTGAGACTTGCAGAGACTGATGATATACCCAATACAAAGAAACAAATACAGAGAGTTAGGCAAAATGAGGAGACAAAGGAATATGTTCCTATTGAAAGAATAAGATAAAAAACCTCAGAAAAAAATCTAAATGAAACAGAGGCAAGCAATTTACCTGATAAAGAGTTCAAGGTAATAAAAAGGTTTACAGAACTCAGGAGAAGAATGTATGAACATAGTGAGAACTTCAACAAAGAGATAAAAAAAATCATCCAAACAGAAGTTTTAGCTGAACTGAAAAATACACTAGAGAGGTTCGACAACAGACTGGGTGAGGAAGAAGGATGAATCAGTGAGCTGTAAGACAAAGCAATGGAACTCACCCAAAGAGAGCAACAGAATGAAAACTAAGAATTTTAAAAATAAAAAATACCTTAAGAGACCTTTGGGACAACATCAAGTGGAATAACAATCACATTATAGGGCTCTCTGAAGGAAAAAAGAGAGAGAAGGGGACAGAAAAATTACTTGAAGAAATAGTGGCTATAAAACTTCCCTAATATGTGGACAGAAATAGACATCTAGGTCCGGGAAGCCCAGAGTTCCAAAAAAGATGAAAAAAGATATACACCAAAACACATTATAATTAAAATAGTAAAAGTTAAAGGTAAAGCGAGAATCCTAAAAGTAGCAAGAAAAAAACAACTTGTTATGTACAAGGGAAACCCATAAGACAATCAGCAGATTTTTTTCAGCAAAAACTTCATAGGCCAGAATGGAATGGCATGAGATATTAAAATTGCTGAAAGGAAAAAACTTCTAATGAAGAATTCTTTACCCCACGAGGTTATCACTCAGAATTGAAGGAGAGATCGAGTTTCCCAGATAAGCAAGCTAAAGGAATTCATCACCACTAAACTGGCCCTACAAGAAATAGTAAAGGGACTTTTTTAAACTGAAAAGAAACAACACTAATTAATAATAAGAAAACATATGAAAGTAAAAAATCTCACTGGAAAAGGTAAATATATAATAAAGGTAGTGGACCAGTCACTTACAAAGCAAGCATGAAAGTTAAAAGACAAAAGTAGTAAAATTAACTAAAATTACAAAAATTAGTTAAGGGATGCATAAAAAGGCATAAAAGGTGTCACCAAAAGTATAAGATGTGTGTGTGTGGGGGGGAAGATAATAAAAAGTTAAAGCTTTAACAAGTGTTCAAATTTAAATTGCTACCAACTTAAAACAGGCTACTACTCGGATGTTACATGTGAACCCCACTATTACCACAGGGAAAAAACTTATAGTAAATACACAAGAGAAAATGATAAAGAAATATAAACATAACACTAAGGAAAACATCAAAACACAAGGGAAAAGAGAAAGAGAAGAAGAAAGGAACAGAGAGGAACTACCTAAACAACCAGAAAGCAAATAGCAAAATGTCAAAAGTATAACTGTACTTACTGTACTGTATTGTACAAGTATCAATAATTACTTTAAATGTAAATAGACTAAATTTACCAATTGAAATAAAAACAGTGGCTGAATGAATTAAAAAACAAGACCATTCATATGCTGCCTATGTGAGCCTTACTTCAGAAGAAAGTAAACACACAGACTTAAAGATGAAGGAATGGAAAAAGATATTTCACGCAAACAGAAGTGAATAGAAAGCTGGAGTAGCTATACTTGTATCAAAAAAAAAAAAAGACTTTAAAACAAAAACTAATAAAAGACAAAGAAGGGCATTACATAATAATCAGTGGGTCAATCAAACAAGAGACTATAACACTTGTAAATATGTATGCACTCAACACAGGGGCATCTAAACATACAAAGCAAAAATTAACAGATGTAAAGGGAGAAACAGACAATAATACAAAAACAGTAGGGGACTTTAACACACCACTTACATCAATGGAGAGATCACCCAGAGAGAAAATCAATACGGAAACATTGACCTTAAATGACACATTAGATCAGATAAACTTAACAGACACATACAGAACATTCCACCCAAAGGCAGCAGAATACACATAATTCTCAAGTGTACATGGAACATTCCCCAGGACAGATCACATATTAGGTCACAGAACAAGTCTCAATGAATTCAAGAACACTGAAATCATATCAAGCATCTTTTCTGATTACAATAGCATGAAACTAGAAATCAGTCACAAGAAAAATAAATGGGAAAACTATAAAAATGTGAAGATTACACAACATGCTACTAAACAACTGTTCATCCAAGAAATCAAAGGAGAAATTTAAAAATACCTAGAGACAAATGCAAACAGAAATATTACATACCAAAATCTACCAGATGCAGCAAAATAAGTTCAATGGAGGAAATTCACAGAAATACAGGCCTACCTCAAGGAACAAGAAAAGTCCCAAATAAACAATCTAATCTTAAACCTACAAGGACTAGAAAAAGAACAAATGAAGCTCAAAATTAATAGAAGGAAGGAAGAGATTAAATACACAATAAAAATAATGAATGCAACTAAGAGTTTGTTTGGAAAGAGAAACAAAATTGATAAACTTTTAGTCAGATTTATCAAGGAAAAAAGAGAGAGGGCCCAAATCAATAAAATCCGAAATGAAAGAGGAAAGGTTAAAACTGATACCATGAAATACAAAGGATCATAAGGATCATACCAACAAACTGTACAAGATAAAAGAAATGGATAAATCCTAAAAACATACAAGCTTCCAAGACTGAATCATGAAGAAATAGAAAATCTGAACAGACTGTTTATTAGTAAAGAGATTGAAACAGTAATCAATAATCTGCTAACAAACAAAAGCCCAGGACAACACAGCTTCACTGGTCAATTCAACAAAACATTCAAATAAGATTTAATGGCCATCCTTCTCAAACACTTCCAAAAAAATCAAAGAGGAGGAAAACCTTCCAAACACATTTTATGAAACCATCATTACCCTACTACCAAAGCCAGACAAGGACACCACAAAAATGAGAAAAATACATGCCAATATCCTTGATGAACACAGATGCAGAAATTCTCAACAAAATACCATCAAACTGAATACAACAATACATTAAAAGGATCATACACTGTGATCAAGTGAGATTTATTCTAGGGATGCCAGATGGTTCAATATTTGTGATTCAATCAACATGATACATCAACATGAATAAACTGAAGGATAAAAATCATATCAACATCTCAATAGATTCAGAAAAAGCATTTGACAAAATTCAATATCCATTCATGATTAAAAACACTCAATGAAGTGGAAATAGAGAAAATTTACCTTAATATAATAAAGACCATATATAACAGATCCACAGGTAACATCATATTCAATGGCTAAAAGCTGAAAGTATTTCCTCTAAGATCAGGAACAAGACAAGGATACCCACTCTCACCACTTTTACCCAACATAGTACTGGAAGTCCTACCCACAGCAATCAGAAAAGAAAAAGAAATAAAAGAAATCAAAATTGGAAAGGAAGAGGTAAAACTGTCTCTGTTTGTTGATGACATGATACTCTACATAGAAAGTTCTAAAGATGACACAAGAAAACTACTGGAGCTCATCAATGAATCTGGTAAAGTTGCAGGATACAAAAATAATTAATATACAGAAATCTGTTGCATTTTTATACACTAACAACAAACTATCAGAAAGAGAAATTAAGGAAATAATCTCACTTACAATCACATCAAAAAGAATAAAATACCCAGGAATAAACCTACCTAAGGAAGTAAAAGATCTGTACTTCAAAACCTATAAGATACCAATGAAAGAAACTGAAGACAACACACAGATGGAAAGATAAACTGTGTTCATAGATGGGAAGAATTAATATTGTTAAAATGGCTACACTACCCAAGGCAATCTACATATTCAACACAATCTTCTATCAAAATACCAAGGACACTTTTCACAGAACTAGAGCAAAAAATTCTTAAATTTGCATAGAACTACAAAAGCAAAAAACAAAACAAAAAAACCCCAAGAGCTGAAACAATCTTGAGAAAGAATAAAGTTGGAGATGACATGCTTCCTGATTTCAAACTATAGCAGAAAGCTACAGTGATCAAACAGTGTGGTACTAGCAGAAAAACAGATACACAGATCAATGGAACAGAATTGAGAGCCCAGAAATAAACACAACTATATGGACAATTAATTTACAACAAAGAAGCAAATAACACACAATGGGGAAAGGATGGTCTCTTCAATAAATGGTGTTGGGAAAACAGAACAGCTACTTGCAAAAGAATGAAACTTGACTCTTATACCATGTACAAAATTAATTCAAAACAAAACTGAAGATGTGAATCTAAGACCTGAAATCATAAAATACTTAGAAGAAAACACAGGTGGTAACCTCGGTGACATTGGTCTTAGATATGTTTTGTGGATCAGACTCTAAAGGCAAAGGAAACAAAAGTAAAAATAAATGAATGAGATTACATCAAACTAAAGGCTTTGCACAGCAAAGGAAATGATCATTAAAATTAAAAGGCAACCTAATGAATGGGAGAAGATATTTGCAAATCACATATCTGATAAGGGGTTTATAGCCAAAATATACAGAGAATGCATAATACTCAACAACAAGAAAACAAACAACTTAATTAAAAATGGGCAGAGATTCTGAGTAGACATTTTTCCAAAGAAGAGATGCAGATAGCCAACAGGCACATGAAAAGATGTTCAACATCATTAATTATTAGGGAAATGCAAATTAAAACCACAATGAGATACACTTTACACCTGTTAAAATGGCTATTTTGGAAAAAACAAGAAATAATACATGTTGGAGAGGACGTGGAGATAAGAGAACTTTGTACACTGTTGGTGGGACTGTAAACTGATGTAGGCACTATGGAAAATAGTTTGGAAATTCTGTATGGAGAATCAAAAAATTGAGAATAGAAATACCATATGACCCAGGTATTCCACTTCTGGGTGTTCATCTGAAGAACACAAAAACATTAATTCATCAGTTGATTGAACTTGGTGTATCCCCCCAAAAATAATAAATAAATAAAGAAAATTTAAAACAAACAAACAAAAAACATTAATTCAAAAAGATAAACGTACCCCTGTGTTCACTGCAGCATCATTTACAACAGCCAAGATAGGGAAGCAGCCTAAGTGTCCATCAATGAATGAATGGATAAAGAAGAGGTAATACACACATACACACACACACTGGAATACTACTCAGCCATAAAAAAGAAAGAAATTCTGCCATTTGCAACAACGTGGATGGACCTTAAGGTATCACACGAAGTGAAAAATGTCAAACAGAGAAACACAAACACCATATGATTTCACTCATATGTGGAATCTTAAACAAATGAACAAACAAAATAAAAGAAAAACAAACTCATGATACAGAGATTACATTACTGGTTACCAAAGGGGAAGGAAGTTGGGAGTAGGGGAAATGAGTGAAGGGGGTCAACAGTTTGGTGATGGATGGTAACTAGATTTGCGATATTGATCACTGTGTAGTGTATACACATACTGAATTATAATGCTCTATACCTGAAGCTTACATAATTAAAAAAAAACCTCACCCCCATCTTAAAACAATTTTGAGAGTAGGGGATTAGGGGGACGTGTTTCCTGGATTGAAACAACAAATGAGGTATTTGTAATTTCAAGGTACAGTGCCTTGAACAGAAAGTAGCAAATATCTGTTGATTCTTTTTACAACATCACAATCAAGAAGGCCTTTGCAAATGTTTTTGTGAATCTGCAGAACACTAAACTCTGCTCACTTTTCACCCCTATCAGACAGTGGGAAAGTTTAATCCCTATTCGTACGGACAGATTCCTGCTCATGGGCAGAAGAGAAATCAAAGGAATAAGTAGGAATAAATTTCTCCCCTAAAAATGAGGGTAACGCTTGTTCTTAAAACATGTTTACAAATGACTTGATTTTTCAGTGAGTTTATTTAAAATCAGCAGTTAACTCAGCGCTTTGAGTAAATATTTGCTGAACAAATGAACTGATTGAAAAGGTCAAACAAGGTTCTTCTCATATTTTGGAGACTATTTTTTTTTTGGACACCTGGAGATTTGATGATGTTTTTAAAGGCCAACAAAATAGTCATGAAAAAGTTTAAAAACACAGTAAAATTAGCTGTTCTTGCATATTAGCCATTATTGACTTTCCTTGGGTTTTCCTCTTTCTGTAAGTTATGGCACAGGGAAAATTACTGATCTACCAGTGCCTGGTTGTCTACACTGAGTTGGAAATCATTGTCTTTTATCTCTGCACCCAATAATCTGTGAAAACTATCAAGCTGTTAACCTGCATGATGGAAAATGAATGGCCCTTAATGGTCTTGAACCTTAGCCTGTTTCATGCGTGTTATTTTATTCCTCATAAGAAGTCTATGAGCTTGGTCCTGCCATTACTGTTTTTTATTTAGGTGAGAGTGGGTAAAGTCATACAAGCATTAAGTGGCTGAGCCAGAATGCCAGGCTGTCAGACCTGCTGGCCTTGTGCTCTCCTGCCTCCTATGCTAACCATCTACAGGTGTACCTCAGAGATATTGCAGGTTCGGTTCCAGACCACTGCAATAAAGCGAGCATCACAGTAAAGTGAGTCACAAAATTGTTTTGGTTACTCAGTGTAAATGTAAGTTATGTTTACACAGTGTACTGTAGTCTATCATGTATGGAATAGCACTACACCTAAAATGATGTCTCTGTGGCATGCAATGCTGTTTGATAGCATTTTATTCACCAGCAGAATTTCTTTCAAACTGGAGTTGATCCTCTAAAACCATGCTGCTACTTTGTCACCTCAGTTTGTGTCATATTCTAAATCCCTCATTGTCATTTCAACAATCTTCACAGCATCTTCACCAGGAGCAGACTCCATCTCAAGAATCCACTTTCTTTGCTCATCCAGTAAAAGCAGCTCCTCATCTGTTCAAGTTTTATGAGATGGAAGCAATTCGCTCACATCGTCAGGCTCCATTTCTAATTCTAGTTCTCTTGCTTTTTCCACCACATCTGCAGTGATTTCCTTCACTGAAGTCTTAAACCCCTCAGTCATCCATGAGGGTTGGAATCAACTTCTTCCAAACTCCTGCTCATGTTGACATTTTGTCCTCTTACCATGAGTCACCAATGTTCTTCATGGCATCTATTGTAGAACGGTGAATCCTTTCCAGAAGGTTTTCAACTGACTATGCCCAAATCCGTCAGAGGAATCACTATCTATGGCAGATGTAACCTCATGAAATCTATTTCTTAAATGGCAAGACTTGAAAGTCAAAATTACTCCTTGTTCCATGGGCTGCAGAATGGACGCTGTGTTAGCAGGTATAAAAACAACATGAGTCTCATTGCACGTCTCCATCAGAGCTCTTGAGTGACCAGGTAGGTGCACTGTCCATGAGCAGTAATATTTTGAAAGGAATCTTTTTCTTCTGAGCAGTAGGTCTCAAGAGTGGGCTTAAAATATTCATTAAACCATGCTGTAAACATATGTGCAGTCAACAGGGTTTTGTTGTTCCACTCATAGAGCACTGGTAGAGTAGAATTATCACAACTCTTAAGGGCCCTAGGATTTGGGTAATGGTAAATGAGCACTGACTTCAAATTAAAGTCATCAACTGCGTTAGTCCCTAATAAGAGACTTGTCCTTTGAAGCTTTTTTTTTCCCATTGGCTTCTCTCTAGCTATAAAAATCCTAGATGGCATCTTTTTCAAACAGAAGGCTGTCCCATCTACACTGAAAATCTGTAATTTAGTGCAGCCACCTTCATTAACGATCCTAGCTATATGTCTTCTGGATAACTTGCCGCGGCTTCTACATCAGCACTTGCTGCTTCACCCTGCATTTTTATGTTATAGAGATGGCTTCTTTTCTCATGAACCAACCCCTGCTGGCTCTAAACTCTTCTTCTGAAGCTTCCTCACCTCTCTCAGACTTCCTAGAATTGAAGAGAGTTAGGGCCTTGTTCTGGATCAGGCTTTGGCTTATAGGAATGTTGTGGCTGGTTTGATCTTCTATCCAGAGCACTAAAACTTTCTCCATATCAGCATTAAGTTTGTTTCGCTTTCTTATCATCTGTGTGTTCACTGGAGCAGCACTTTCCATTTCCTTCAAGAAATTTTCCTTTGCATTCACAACTTGGCTAACTGGTATAAGAGGCCTAGCTTTGGGCCGATCTTGGCTTTCAACATGCCTTCCTCACTAAGCTTAATCATTCCTAGGTTTGAGTTAGAGAGAGAGAGAGACTCTTCCTTTCACTAGAACACTCAGAGGATATTGTGGGGTCACTAATTGGCCTAATTTGAATATTGCTGGGTCTCAGGGAATAAGGAGGCCAGAGGGGAGGGAGAGAGAAGGGGAACTGCTCGTTGGAGCAATGAGAACACACACAACACTATTTAAGTTCCTCGTCTGATATGCGCATGGTTCATGGTGGCCCCAAACAATTACACTAGTAACATCAAAAATCACTCACTGATCAAAGATCACCATGAGAAATACAATAATAATGAAACAGTTTGAAATGTTGTGGGAACTACCAAAATGTGACGCAGAGACATGCAGTGAGCAAATGCTGTTGGAAATACGGTGCCAATAGACTTGCATGACCCACAAAACTTCAATGTGCAAAAAGCACAATATCAGCAAAGCACAGTAAAGAGAAGTGTAAAGCAAGGTATGCCTTGTTTAGGGAAGTTCTAGAAACAATGTGGAGCACCTATGAAAATGCTTTGTAAAAGGTGAGGAACAAGACAATGAAAGCTAAAAATCACCAGTGCCACTGCTTCATTTTGAATGGAGAAACAGAAGGCCAAGGGAGGGGGTGGGGGGAGGTTAGGTTATAAAGCAGCACAGAGGCAACATTAACCAGGGCTGCTGTTTTCCAGGGTGGGAGGGTGGGGGCAGGGGGGACAGCCACCGATCTCTTCATGGTTACCTAAAAAGGTGAGTTCACAACCTCTGTCCACCTAAGACCCACACCGAGGCCCAGAAATCTGGGAGAGACAAGGATACTGTCAAAAATTCCAATCCCCTTTACTGGGGCTAAAGAGGTCTCTCTCTAACTTCACTCACTTGGTTGTCGGACACAAAAAGAATCCATCTGTGGGCTGTGAATCTTCCACAGGGTCCCAGATACACAATTTACTTGGGCAGGAAAATATTTTGATATTCACACAAACCACCCACAAATCTATTTCTGTGAAGAAAAGGTTTTGACCTGACATAAGTTTATGGTAATGTAGTTTGCGTGCTGGCTTGGCAATCAAAAGACTCAAGTTCCATGCCTGGCTGGGCCATCCTGACCACACGGCTTCCTATCCTGGAGACCTGTTTTCTCTACTACGTAGGCCTGCCCTACCCACTCCAAAGGATGGAGCTCTACACACAGGTAAGGTATTACCATTACATTAATTTTGGTTTCTTTTTTTGAAT
Source organism: Hippopotamus amphibius kiboko (assembly GCF_030028045.1). NCBI lineage: Eukaryota > Metazoa > Chordata > Mammalia > Artiodactyla > Hippopotamidae > Hippopotamus > Hippopotamus amphibius. The sequence continues at coordinate 178,378,452 of NC_080187.1, read as the reverse complement.
GGGAAATATAAAAAACACTCCACTAATGGACTTGCCAAATCAATGTTCTTTTCTATTCCTCCGACCTGATGCCTACAGCATGCCGTTGCAGCTGGAAGGCTATTCTCTGGTTTCTCGGGGCAATTCTTCCCACCACTGAGTAGAATCTTTATAAAGAACAGTTGTGTTGCTTCCAAATCTGTTTACGCTAGTTGTTTTTTCATTGTAATTACATATTTAATCACTCGATGGTAAATTGTAGAAATACACCTGAGAAAAAGTTTCTATTTCTATTAAGTGGAAGAAGGCAAAATACTGCTGTTAAATACAGATGTGGGAGACCAGTGGGGACTGGGCAGATATAGCACCTCAATGCAATGTGGAACTCAGGGTTGGATTCTGGAACTAAAAGGGGACATTAATGGAAAAACTGATGAAGTCCAAATAAATACTAGGGTTTAGTTAACAGAAATGTATTAGTGCCAGTTTCTTAATTTTGAGGAATACATCACAACAGTTTAAGATATTAATAATGGGGAACTGGAGAAGGGCTATATGGAAACTCTCCACACTATCTTTGTAGCTTTTCTGTAAATCTAAAATTATACCAAAAAGAAAACGTTCATTTTTAAAAAGGTGTGGGCGAGACGGTTTTAAAAAATTGAGAACAATTTATTATAATATCCAGAAAGATTTGGTGGTAGTATTTTCAAGAGCCATGACTCCACGTAAAAAATGTGAAAGGGAAATCACAGGTGATCTATTTATAGATGTGGGATATGTAGACAGACCTACAAAACTCTATTTAACAGATCTGTAATTCAAGAAGAGGCCACAGTCCTGCATCAAAAGACAAATGATGCTATTTTTAGCTTGTTTTAAATGAAAGGTTAAGGGATGCAAGTATCATTTTCTATGATTCCTGATTTGGGCCAACTTTCTTCATTAACTAACCACACTGGATAAGAGTTCTACTCTATAAAGCTTACTTCTAGATGGTATCAATGCTAGAACTTTTGACGCATGGATTAATTCAAGAGCAGATCCTTGAGAGCCGTTTAGAGAGAGAATACCTGAGATCAGAACCTGATATAATTTCACAGTTAACTTTTATATCCTATAAATGGTCAGAAGTCCAGGGATTTTTAGCTGTTCTAGTTAAGTCTAGGGAAGAACTTAATAACCCTTACTGCATAGGGAGAACAATAGAATGCATTGAAATAGCAGTGTATACTGATTATCTTAGAAACTCCAAGGTGGAATGTACTTTCAAAATCATCTAGCATAAACGCTTTCTAATGGCACCTACGCTACTCATCTACCATAACAGAGTCTTCCAGTCTTTCGGAAGTGTGTGAGGGACCACTACCTTTCAAAGCTATCAGTTCTCCCTTTGAGTAGCTTTAAAGTGTCTCCCTAAAGCTTCTACCTCTCTCTGATTGATCGACATTTTTTGCCCAGGAAGAAGCAATCTAATTCCTCTCTGATAGCAAGGTCAGCAATTGCCTGAGTGAGCTGAATCTTTTCTACCATTCATTCATTTGCTCATTCATTCACCCACTCAACAATCATTGGCTGAGCAACAGCTATGCGGTAGGTACTGATCAACACAGTAGATATAAACACCAAAAAGGCCATTAGATGGCTGCCTTCATCGGTGGAGGGGGCGGGGTTCACAAAGAAATAATAAACTGGGGGCTATAACAGAGAGGGACTATTCAAAGTGGCTGCTGTAGTCTGGGTGGTCAGGGAAGGCCCACAGCATGGGAATATCCAGAAGAAGGGCATTCTAGGCAGAATGAATAGCTACTGCAAAGGTCCTAAAACAGAAACAGGCTCACTGGGCTGAAACACAAAGAAAGCCTATGAGGCTGCAGTTTAGTGGGCAGGCAGGAATGGGGCAGCATGAAATGAGACAGGAGAGGTAGAAGTGGTTGAATCCTGGAGAAACTTGTAAGGCAGGGCTACAAGTTTTGAGGCTGGATTTTATTCCAAGAGCAACGAGTATGAAAACACAAAGTGGCCTGACCTGTCTGGTGTTCGGAGACTGGACTAAAGGGAAGGCAGGTGTGGAAGCAGGGAAATCTGTTAGGAGTCTGTTGTTCTGGCCCAGGTGAGAGAAGTGGGCAGGGTCTGGACTGGAAATGTGATGTTGAAACAAGAGCATTAAACAGATTCAAGGCACATTTTGATGGAAGAGTCAACAGGATTTGCTCATGGACTGGATGTTGGATATGAGGGCATAAAAGGAACCAGAAATAAGTGTTATATGTCTTACACTCTTCCAAGGGATTTTCTTCATATGATCCTGACTAACCCTCTCAAGCAACCCGTGCGGAAGGCTGGGATACCCTACTTCTTATACAAGGATACAGAGAAGGGGAGGAATGAAACCAGCCACGGGTTACACAGCTTGTGAAGCAAGGATCTGAATTCGGGACTCGTGACTCAGACTTTTCCATGATGCTCGCTTTTCTTTCAATGTTTTGTTTCTTGTCCAAGAAAAAAATAATAAATTGCATTAACTGTGTCGATTTATAAATAAAGGGTAGAAACAGAGTGAAAACTGAGAAGAAGAAACCAGGACAACATAACTCATTCTTCCCACCTAGAGATGTCACAATCATGGCTTCAAAGGACAACACAGACTTCTTCCAATAATTAAACGGATGAATCAGGTTTCAGTTTCCGTATCCTCTCTCCTTTCCGCACAACTTGTCTTTGAAGGCATTCCGTTTGGGAAATGTGTGACCTTTACTCACGGTGCTGCGCTTAATTGAATGCTTTGCATCAAAAGTCACCACGTTGATCAACATCTTACACCCACTGCCTTTCTGAAATCCTTACCCCAGTTCCTGGGTCTGTTTGGTTAAAATCATTTTACAAAAATAAATCATATCAAAGTTTTTCTTTCATTATTTCGAACACTTTGCTTGCAAAACTAAATATTTTTAACACCATGGCAACATGGCCAGGACTCTGGCTAATGTATCCAGGGCCGTACCAGGGTTCAGACTTAGCAAACTCCTGCTGCAGACAAATGGGCTTCGAAGGAGGAAAGAGCTAATAAATTAGGCATGGTCAATAATCGTCCCAGTCGTGTCTTCTGGAGCTTCCTAGAGAGTGATAAATCAGCCAGGCTCACCCTAACGGATCAACCCCCCTCTCCCTACTAGGCCATGCCAACACGAACTGAGCAAACTGCAAACTGCACGGCTTCTCAATGAGTTCAAATAATACCTCCCACACCTTCCCAAGTACTTGTCCATCCATCTGCTCGTCTGACCCTTCAGATTTCCCTCTGAGTTAGGCAGGCGGGGATGATCAGCTCTGATTTTTCCAGTGGAGGCTCACAGAGGTGAAGTGATTTGTCAGAGTTGCACACTAATCACATGGTTAGGAAGAGGTAGAACTAAACTCTTCAACTGCATCTCCTAAATCCTGGCCAGCCTCTGCTGTTGAAATTTAACTAAACTATCACTTACAAATGCTTTGGTTTATTGTTAGTTTTTTGTTTTGGTTTTGTATGTTTATCGAAGTTAAACACACACATAGTTAATAAACATATTCTACGAATCTCCAGCCCAACAACTTCACCCAACTCTTCCTCCCCAGAGGGGACCATTTATACCAATTGTACCTGCTTAGTCCAGCACTTAATCGCATGTCTCTAACAAGCTTCTATTGGCACCTTTTGATTTTTCTCTTTGTGTACTAAAAACGATGGCACTTTTTCCTCCCCTCATGCCCACCACAACATAGCACTGCCATGACTTGGTTAGACCAATGCTCAGTGTTCCCATTATTACGACTTTGCAAAGACAACTCCAGCCTCAGCTGACATATGCAAATTTGTTTAGCCTGTCCTAAACATCCCCCTCCCCACTGCCAACAAACTCACCCTCAGAATGAATGATTTTTTTCCCTGATTTGCTGTTTTCTGTGTACTTATTACTAAAGAAGCGCCAAACTTGCTGCTAGCTGTGTAAATCTTGTCAAAACATTCAGATACATCAGATATATTAATTGTGTATCCCTCAAGAATCTTCACCATGATTCTTTTGACCTAATTAATCTGGAATGTTTGCTCTCCATGCCTGGCTGTCATCTTGGGCTGTCTATCCTGGAGTATCCCTTCACTTCCTTTCTCTGCTGGATTTTTCATTTCCTGTCACCTTTGTATTCCTATTTCATGGTAAGGCACATTCTCTACTAGCATCCTGAGGATGGATGCATGGGAAACACTATTTTTTTTTTTTTTTTGAGAATTTACATGTCTGCAAGTATTTTTATTCTGCCCTTATAATGAACAGATGATTTGGTGAACATTAAGATTCTGGACTGGGATAATTTTCTGTCAGAATTCTGACCCATTTCTAGCTTCTAGCATTGCTGTTGGAAAGTCTGAAGCCAGTCTGCTTCCTGATTCTCTGTGTAATTTGTTCCCACGTCCCACTATCCACCCTCTCCCCTCCAGAAGTATGTAAGCTTTCTTTTTGTCCTGAGTATTCTGAAATGTTCAAACCATGGTTTGGAACTGTCTTATTTCACTGTGCTAACATTTGGGCCTTTTAAAATTAGGAACTTGTGTCCATCACTTTGGGAAATTTTCTTAAATGATTTTATTGATTTACTTGTGTATGTATGTATATGAATGTTTATGTATATATATGTTTGAAATTAGGTATAAATTTGTGGTGTGTATGAATACAGTGGTAGAAATTGGCTTGCTTCTCACCCTTCTCTGCTCCTGGGTTGGAATTCAGCTGTCTTGTTTGGCTAATTCATTTACTACTTGTCCTATCTTTTGAGCTTCAGAAATTTTATGCATATGTTTTTCTCTCTCATTCTGTGCTCTTGAGTTTATGCTTTAAAACAACTCTCTGTGCTACTGTTTTAGTAATTTTCAAGAGGAACTGAATTCCTACGTGAGCGTTCAATCCAAATGAACGTTCAATTGGCTGTCTTTTATCATCTTCTCTTTTCTCATCTGTTGGTCCTCCAAAAGTTCTCCAGTCTTTTTTCCCTCCTTACTAGAGCCATACTGCTTATGGACCATGCTCAAGTGAGAAAGAAAGTATTCACTTTCATGATGAGTTCTAGTTTTCTCTTTTTCTCTTAAAGAACATTATACTCATATGGAGAGAAAGCCATCCGATGATGCTCGGTGGCAGATGTCATTTATTCTGCAGAGTCAGGGCTGCTCCCAAACACAGAAGCAATAGTCTGCTCTGTTATGTGAGCTGACAGGTCCTGGGAGGTTCCCTCACCTTCTCCTCTATGCCAGAGCCCCACTCCACGCAATGTCCACAAGTGGAAGAGATAGCGATGGAGTCCAAACCATGCGGCTCGCCTTGGGATGGCCCTGTGGTACCCTGCTATTCGGCCGACTAACCACATCAGATGCCTTTGCTTATCTTCTAGGTTGCGGAGGGATAAAACACAGGCTAAGCAACTAACTGTCAAAGACAGAGACAGAGAGAGTGTGTCAGAGGAACCAAAAGAGATTGAGAAACCCAACGAGATTGACAGGGAAGAGACAAGAGGATAGAAATTACAACCGGTAGATGAGTTGAGTGGTTATGAGCAGAAATAAGAAAAGGCCTACATGAAATCCAACTATTATTTGTAGTCCCTTTAGAAGAACTAGAGAACTAAGGGGGACTTATTCTTCAAGCTTTATCACTTTGATCATATTGTCAGTGCTTGAGGGGTAGGCCTACAAAGAGTAAAAGAAAGAATCCTACAGTGCTAACGGTATACGCTTTGTAATCAGATAAACCTGCTTCGAATCTCACTTTTGTCATTAGTAGCAAAGCTGCTTTAACTTCGTTACTGTTAAAATGCAGGTAGAACTTCTATCAAAGTAGTTTAAGAAACAGAGACCCCCGGCCTGTTCGGCGGCAGCGGTTGTCCCTGCCTCTCTGCCACCTCCACCCTGGCCCAGCCCCTGGCCGGCAGCGCTGGCGGGGAGGGGGACAGTCGTTGTAGACGGCCGCCCCTGCCTCGGAGAAGATACCACGTGAGTGAGCAAAGACTGAACGTGTTACAGATACCTTCTGTAGAAGGCTTATAAGGAGTAGTGCCATCATTTGAATCACAAGGGATTTCACTTTATGAGGTTAATGGGAGTGGAATACTGGACAAAAACAGATTTTTTTAATCTCTGCATCATGGTTTTTAGCTCCTCAGTTGTTGCACAGTCTCACCATTTGGGGAAAGTTCACACTAAAAACCGAAGCAATTAATGGGTGAATATGATCAAATTTCTCTACCAAGTTCTCAACCTGATAAGGAGAATCCCTTGCCAATCTAATGAAGCATTCAAAGAAGACATATGACTCTTTTCAAGATGAACTTGAAGATTACATCATAGTGCAGAAAGCCAGAGACTTAGAGCCAAAGACTTGTTTCAGAAAGATGAGAGAGGATTATTTGGAAACTTGTGGGTACAAAGAAGAAGTTGATCCTAGACCCAGGTGTAGAATGTTTGATCAAAGACTCCCATATGAAACCATCCAAACCTACCCAAGGTCACGTGGTATTTCACAATCAGTGGAAAATCGGTTACCTTAGTGGCTACCAGCTCACGACAACAGGCTGAGACTAGACTCCCTGAGCTACTGTCAATTCACCGGGGACCGTTTCTCAGGAAAACCAGTACCCCTGAACTTTAGTCAGCAAGAGTATAACTGTAGCTCATACAGTGCAGAATCTGGAGTTTACAGGCATCTCTCCTCAGAAAAGAGTGCCACTGCCCATCAAGCTAGTTATAAACAGATACATCGGAAGAGAAAAAGGCACCCAGAGGAAGGCAGAGAAAAACCAGGGGAGGAGCGGCTCAAGCCTAAGAGGAAGAAAGCTTGTGAGGAAATAGATCTAGACAAACACGAGAGCATCCAAAGAAACAAAACAGAGGTGGAAACAGTCGGAGGCAGTACAGAAAAGCTTAAGAACCGAAAGGAGAAAAAAAGCCGAGATGTAGCCTCTAAGAAAGAGGAACGTAAGTGTAGAAAAGAGAAAAAGGAACAAGGCAAAGAAAGGACAGAGGAGGAGATGCTTTGGGACCCGTCTATCCTTGGATTTTGAAGGTTTTGCGCTGGTTCTCCTGAGGTTAAACTGAAGAAATGGTTGAGGAGATTGGTTTTACGGTGTTCGTGTTCATATCACTCTTCTCATGTGAGCGGGTACAAAGGCTGAGTGAACAGAAGACATTTAGTAGGCTTGCTCTCCAACATGGAAATTACTTTTCCTCATTTTCTGAAATCATTACTACATTCTTATACATAATGTAATTTCCCTTAACGAGAGAGTGGCTCTGCTTTTATTCATCACATTGCTATGATGGTGGAAGTATTTTTCCCTTGGGAGGTCATTTATTTTAAACTGGAGGATTAATAGACTTTACAGAATCTATTTCTTGATTGGGTTTTAGTTTGGGGTGGGGATTTTTATATTCATTAGTTTTCTCTGTGAAGCAATTTAGATTGATTTTTCTTTTCCTTTGCTAGATCTAACTGGCAGTATATTTTCTAGATTGGAAAGTGGAAAATGACATACACTGTAATAAGCTTAAGTTACATACAGTTTTAAACGTTTCAAGGAGTCTTGATACAAAATCAGTTTATATTCTGGAAATGTTTATAAAGTTCTAACTTCTACATAAAAAAAAAGAAACAGAAATGATGTAAGCAAATATGCTGGTATTTAGTAAGTGCTCATTAAATGGTAACTGCTGTCGTTAGTGATGGTGGACATGGCCATGCGCCACATCCTTGACATGTTTACTGCACCTGTATCCACAGTCCACCCTTGCAGGGAATAGGACTTGATCACTGAGATTAGTATTGCCAGCACATCACAGTAATAAAAAGTGAGCTAAAAATAAAAGCTACAATGAGGTACCACCTCACACCAGTCAGAATGGCCATCATTAAAACATCTGCAAATAGCAAATGCTGGAGAGGGTAGGGAGAAAAGGGAACCCTCTTACCCTGTTGGTAGGAATGTAAACTGGGGCAGTCACTATGGAGAACAGTATGGAGGTTCCTTAAAAAACTAAAAACAGAGCCACCATGGGATCCAGCAATCCCACTCCTGGGCATATATCTGGACAAAACTATAATTTGAAAAGACACATGTACCCCTATGCTCATAGCAGCACTATTTGCAATAGTCAAGACACGGAAGCAACTTAAATGTCCTTTGACAGATGAATGGATAAATAAGATGTGGGATATATATATTCCATTATATATATAATGGAATCTTACTCAGCCATAAAAAATAATGAAATAATGCCATTTGCAGCAACATGGATGGACCTAGAGATTGTCATACTAAGTGAAGTCAGTCAGAAAGACAAATACCATATGATATCACTTATATGTGGAATCTAAAATATAACACAAATGAACATATCTGTGAAACAGAAACAGACTCACAGACATAGAGAACAGACTGTGGTTGCCAAGAGGGGGTGGAGCGGGAGGGAAGGATTGGGAGTTTGGGATCAGCAGATGTAAACTATGATATATAGGAAGGATAAACAACCATGTCCTACTGTGTAGCACAGGGAACTATTGATATATTCAATATCCTGTGATAAACCATAATGGAAAAGAATATGATAGAGAATATATATATGTATAACTGAGTCACTTCACTGTACAGCAGAAATTAACATTGCAAATCAACTATACTTCAATATAATTGTTTTAAAAGTGACCTTGCTTTTAGTTCGTTTTATTATTGCTTTTAAATTCTCTACAGAAACACCAGATAAAAGACGGAATACCAAGTTAAACGTGAATTTGATATAAACAAGGAGTAATTTTTTTTAGTATAAGTATGTCCTGTGTATTATTTAAAACACCTTTTTAAAGTCTTGTTTGTCTGAAATTCAGATTTAACTGGGCCTCCTACGTTTCATTTGCTAGATCTGGCATTGCTAAAGGTACCCCCATATTGCACGCACTGGGGGCAGAATGCTCCACTAAAGTCTCCTCCTCCCACCGCTTGGTAGGTCCCAACTGTGTCTACTGCAAATTCAAAGGAGCAGCCACTACAGACCTTTAAAAGGTCTCTTTTGCTTCCTGAGGTAATATCAGTAGGCCATCATTTTTCTTGAGTTTTGTTTGGGGCTCAACAGTACAGACTGACTAAGTCTGCAAAAGGCCATATTTTAGCCAAGTGGTGGACAGATCCTGACCGGGGAGGTGCCAACATGGCTGTGAAGGAGATAGTCCAAGAGAATGACCTGGAAGGTGGAGCTGGGACAGCACCCTTCCTCCCGCCCCCAGTGGTACAAACTTGAATATTCATTAGGAGATCAGCAACACCAGTTATTAGCATTTCTCCTCACTTCTCACAGTAAACTCGTGATTAACTACAGTAATAGGAAGAGGGAAGGATGCCACACATAATCCCAAATCAAAAAAATTGTTTTTCAAATGGTCAAGGGCAAGGTGAAGTGCACATTCTGCTATCTAGCCCTCTGCTCTCTCTCCGTCGCTGGAGATACCAGCTCTCCTGCAGGCAGCTTCCCTCCCCAATGCCATCAGCGCTCAGCGCCCCACACCCACCTCACCCTTCATCACCTCACTAATACTATCTCATCAATGTATCTGCCCACTTAATTTGTTCATTAAGTTAGGTGAGCTAAAGAAGAGGACTGTTTCCACCTTGCAGGAGAAACAGTAGGTAGTCTACTGCTTACCATGTGGTTTTAAATAGGAAAGGTTTTCCAACATGTAAATAGTATAGCTGACATACTGATTAATGTTAAAACTAAGGCATCAATTTTTTAGACTATCACTACTCTGTGACCTCACTAATCTAGCAACCTATTGTTGAGAGTTGACTATAACACGTTTTTGAACCTAGTTTTAACTGTACTATTTCATACGCACATCCAAATTGTTAAACTATTGCCACCACACCAGTCCCTGCCCAGGGCCATGAGAAACCACCACGTAAAAACGTTTTCATTTCCTGTTTTTATATGTGTAGGTGGGTGGCTCCCTTCCTAATTCCTCCCGTTTCAGCTGATTATATTGGTAATGACTGTGTGTATCTAAATAAGATAAATGTTAATTTTTTGTGGGCTTTTAGAAAGGAGTGGAGATAAATAAATGCCATCTTCATCTAGAAGACATACTGATTATAGTTTAAAAAGATCTGCCGAAAAAACCTCCCCTACTTCTTTCTTGAACTGTTACTTTCATGTATGTATGAATTTACATCCTCCTGCAACTTAGATTTTGAGGAAGAATATTCAGGTAGTAGTGTCGTACAAAAGAGGTTCATTTGGATCCTTCTGGGCTAATCGGGTAGCTCCACTAAGATAAGGACATGGGGACTGATGATGCCTAAAGAGGTGACGGGTGTACTTCAGTGTCAAGTTAGAGATATTACTACTATTCAAACTTGGAACGAAGAGTTCAACGTTTATTGAATGTCTGGACTGTGCATTTCACATAGCATCTCATTTAGAGAAGGCTTAAAAGAGTTAACATTTCAGGATAAACATTTGAAGGATAAACATTTATGGAGTGACAACAGATATCAAAAAAGTCAACAGAGACTCCTTGCCTTTCCAAAACTGTATAAGTATATTCCCAAATATTTCTAAAATGGTACATGTTCAAATATATAGTCTTAAATATTTAGAGAAAAGAACATCAGAATTATCTTAAAACACACACACACACACACACACACTCCCTTGCATCTCTGCCAACATTCTCAAACAAGTCTGATTATCTTACACTGAGGGTTAACTACTGATTACATTTTCCCAACTTATATATGCAATAACAGGGCCAATAATGCATCATTTTCAAGGCAAGATTTAGTGTACAGCTAGTTGATTAAATATCCTAAACTTAATGATACGGGATACTAAGTAAGTCTCATTAGCTATTGAGGGCAATTATTTTTATCCTTAAACTTTTCACAATAGGCTGACTTCTCAACACCTATCTGAAGAGTTCCTGTCATTTCCAACAAAAAAATTTTGACCTTTGCCTGTGTGCAGCAACGAAGACCCAACATAGCCAAAAAACAAATAAATTTATAAAAAAAAAATTCAGCTTTCCTACTTTGAAAGCCAGAAAGAATTTTTCATAATAAAACATGATCACAGGCTCATGTGATACAAATGTGGATTTGGGACCTGTGACACTAGAGTAATTTTAAGTAGCACTAAAGTTGCTCATTTTGGCTTTCAAGCTTCAAGAAATCAGAGAGAATGTGACCTATTCAACTGTATTTGTTTATGTGGATAACAAACCCAGTTAGGGCAATGCAGCCAGGGAGTATGAAGAGCACTAGTATAGGGCAAAGGCCATACCTATTCATCACCGTTACTCCTATTAAGGTCATCCAGGAATGACCATTTAACTAACAACTGTGTTCTTCGTATTAAAAATTGATAGTAACATCAACATCTCTTCTTAAACTATATTTCACGGAATGCATATTCTACAACATACTACTAAGTATATTCAGTGAAAGAAAAAAAGACAATGTTTCACGTTTTGAGAAATCTTGGTTTAAACAGGGTTAAACCATTTTGTTGTTTTTGTTACTGCAGGACTTCCCAGAACCTTTAATAAGCTTATAAGCACTGTGTCCCTGTGATTTGTTTTTGGTATATAGCATTTCCAGGTTTACTGGACTACAGGCTCTCTTTCAGAAAGCACCAATTCATATTTCATGCAATACTGGTGAGAGCCACTAGTCGGGGGATCCTATACCTATGGCCTCAGCAATTGTGTGTGTGTGTGTGTGTGTGACTGGTATTAACTGGCACAATCAGAAAGGATGCACTACATGGTGTGTTTGTTTCTTATTACTATTATGACAAATTACCACAAACTTAAACGGCTTAAAACAATACAAATATACCACCTCGTAGTTCCGTATGTTACAAGTCTGACACGGGTCTCGTTGAGCTGAAATCAAGGAGTTGACAAGGTTGCATTCCCTTCTGGAGGCTCTGTGGAGAGTCTGTTCCTTGCCTTTTCCAGTTTTAGAGGCTCCCCACATTCCTTGGTTCACTGCCCACTTCCTCCATCTTCAAAGCCAGCAACATGCATCTCTCTGATCATTCTACTGTACTATCTCCCGCTGACCATGGAGAAAGTTGTCAGCTTTCAAAGATTCATTTGAAAGATTTGTGTGATTAGATTAGGCCCACTTGGCTAGTCTGGGATAATCGCCCCACCTCAGTGTCAGCAAAGCCCCTTTTTGCCATGTAAGGTAACGGAGTCACAGATTGCAGGGATCAGGGTTTGGACATCTTTGGGAGCCATGACTCTGCCTACCACACATGAGTTGGTAAGAGTACCTTCAAAGTTCTGGCTAGCAAACAAGGTCAAGGGAGGCGAAAGAGAGAAGCTACTCCTGTTGTTTGCTCCCAGATATGACTTATATCATCAAAGTATCAGGAAAATCAAAATTATTATCTGAGTAAGGGAGGTAGAACAGTAAGCAAGATATGGAACACGTTCCCAAGCCCCGAGAGCTGGGTTTGTAGCCCCCTGGGAATTAGGTTCACCACACACACAGCCAGCTGGCCCCTCGACAATATGGGCCTGATTCTACAAGGTGTCTGTTTTCCAGTAAAAGGTATGTACCTCTAATCAGCTTTATTGAAGCTTTCCTTACTAAGGGACTGTGTGTTCATTACCTCCTATGATGTTGGTGTTCTAACTGCCCTATTTTACTGGTGAGATAATACTTTTTTATGGTTATGTTACAAGATCTCGCTTTCACCAAACCAGTGGAAAGTACATATCTGACTCCAAAGCCTGAGCTCTTAATGCTGTGCAGTACTGTTTGCTTTCCTAATCCATCTCTCCTATGTCTCCCCACCAAGCCCATACCCTGTCCCCTGCTCAAAAAAAACTGAGTTCTTTCCTAAGTCTGATCTGAGGGTCTACATACATGGTTCTAGGTGTGTGTGTGGGTGCACACCCTTGCACTCATGCTCACACATTCACTCCTTCTGTCATGTGTATCCTCGTAAGGCTTTATGCCTTGACGAGGTATCTCTGTGGTGATCTCTGATCAGACACGCAGACTTCTGGGCCAGCAACAGGATAAGTCGTGAGTACCGGCCTTAGAGTCACATCTAGTTTCAAAATGGGGCTACGTCATCATCTGTGAGGTACCTTGGCAGGTCACCCGAGCACCATGAACTTCAGTTTCCTCCTCTTATGAGAGCTGTATAACCATACCTGCTTCACGGGGTCACTGTAAGGATTTAAAGAGACGATCTGTGTAAAGCACCTGATGATAATCACGCAATAAACTGTAGCGGATACTGTTATCCTCAACTCCTTGCTATGTTTATCTACATAAAAGCGCTGTTGGAAGTTCTGGTCTCTAGGAAAGATGCTCATTGACAACCTCTACTGCTATCAGTGACATCTATACAACTAATACCATCGTTTAAATCCCACCCATTTGTTAAGGTGTGGTTCTTGCTACTCCAAACAATTTTCTTTTAAAAGCCTATGCCTGCCTGGAGAACTAGGGCCTGAGCCTTCTTGAAATTTGCTAATCACATCTGGTTTAGCTTTAGACATTTTCTGGGGTTTTGCCAGCAGCCAGGACACTTTAATGGCTACAATAAACCTCAAAGCCTCATCAAATCTTTGCTGTATGTGTGAAAATTATGTCCTCTTCAATTAAACATTCCATCTCAGCTCACACTCAGGCCTTATGGAAACGGAGCTGAAGCCTGAATGGGGACGTGAGATGAAACGGGCCGCCACGACTCTGGCCATCTCGCCAGATGGGATTTGGAAGAACGAGAAATTCATTAGAGAACCCACGGTCTCTATTTTCTTTAAATATTTACTAGGTACCTTTCATGTATTACAGACACTGGCATCTCTAAAGATTAGCAGGGCATTTTTGTTTAAATATTCAATGTGTGTGGGGCAGACCCGGTTTCCTCATTTGCCTTGGCGGTACACATCACGTCTTTTGGTGACGTCCTCCACAAAGAAGAAAAATAACTAAAAATAACTGAGGTAGTGTTTCATTTTCCTTCATAAGGCAGCTCTTCCAGGCTTCAGCAGGTCTTGTATTTCCCTAAAATTGACCGAGGAAACTGTCAGTTGAGTACTCAGAGATCTGGAATGACATCATGGATCTCCCTAGAGGAAATAAGGTACACCCAGGGTAGAGCTTTGGGGGCACCCCTGCCTCTAACCTGTCCTGTGAATTCACTCTTCTTTTTTAAAAATTTGTATTGGGGTATAGTTGATTTACAATGCTGTGTTAGTTTCAGGTGTACAGCAAAGTGCATCAGTTATACATATACATACATCCACTCTTTTTAGATTCTATTCCCATGTAGGTCACCACAGAGCAAATTCACTCTTCTCATCCCTTTGTTCTTTATCAGCAAACACGCAGGGATGTCAAAGGGATGGGGCTGAGCCAGGATGCCTGAGAAAGGCAGCCCATGGAGGGATGGCAGGCGAAGAGGAAAGACCCAACCGAGATCAGGTTTCTGCTCAAAAGACCACACAAGAGGGCAGGCCCTGGGTTTCACAAGGACCAAGAGACAAGAGAGGATGGGTGTTCAGGGATGGCCGTGGACTGGACAAGCACAGGTCTTCTCTGCTACTGCAAAAGCCACCCTGAGGACTGGCTTGGCCCTAGTTCTGCCATTGGAGAGGCATAGGAAAAAAACTGCCACGTGATGGCTCACTCCGCTTTCTTAGAATAAGAACCAAGCCCCTCATCTCAGTCAAGAATAAAACTGTCTGCTCTATTGAAGACGGAAAAGAATGACCGCAAGTTCATGTATCATGTTCCTGAACGAAGCATCCATTTGAATTCACGCTCTCGACCACATCGACAGGAGGAAAAAAGAAGCCACATGTTCCTTTAAAAATAATTTACAAGGTAAAAATATTCACTTGTAACCCCTATCCTTATTTAAGCAAGGTTTATGCCCAAAGTAAAAATAAATGGCTCTCCCTGCCACCGGGAGCAGATCTTTCCCACTTTACTTCCATTTCCAAGCTGTCCTCTGTCTAAGACATAGATTTCTGAGCACTCTTTCACAATAAACATTTTTAAAATGTTTATTTTATGTCTAAGTGTAAAAATATTCCTGGTGCAAGCTCTTCATTTCCTCAAGCTCTGCTTCTGGCGCTCTGGGCTCCATATCCACATTAACACGCTCCCTAAATCCTCCGCAGAGCTCTTCAATTGGAGTTATACAAGCTCCAAGGCAAGTATTTATATTCTTGGACAAGGAGATGTCTCCACAGTGAAAACACAAGACTCTAGAAATGCCAAAGGAAAATTCCTGCCCAAAAGAGACATATTTTCACCTTTTAAAAAAGCCAAAAAGGGCTTTCAGCATTTTGCTTTGAATAATTAAAAATGTAAATTAAACTAAAATAGACTGTTTACTATGGGTCTTGCCATCATTATTAGATTCATATACATAAACAAAATATATACGGGGGTGTGTGTGTGTGTGTGTGTGTGTGCGTGTGCCCGCGCGCGTGCTTGCGCCAGAGTGAGAGCCAGAGAGAAAGATAAGGCAGCAGAGTAAACTAGCTTGGAAAATGCAATGCATGAGATTTTCTAATCAGACCCGATCTGCCTCTCACTGGCTGTGTGAATACAGCCTCTTTTTTCTCATCCATAAAATGGAGTTAGTGTAATTCCTGCTTATTCGGGTCATTAGAATCATATGAGACCACAGTAAGAATTCAAAAAAAGGGTTGCTGTTGTTATTATTATTAAAATTATATCTATTTCATGTTGGAAAATGTAGATATAGCAAGATGTGTATATAATAAGCACTAATTAACACTAACAAATGAGAGAGATGTGTAAATACAGTGCCTCCAAATTGTGCACAGAGATGGAAAGTGTCCTGAGGTAGTGCACCATAACTGAACTCTCACCAATTCCATTCCCCGAGCTGGACAGAAATCACTCTCTTAAGTCATTTAAAAAAATCTTATCTATTATCATAATAACAGAACAGTTCCCGTTACCTTCTAGTTGCCTCTTCAGTTTTCTCAAATCTTTTATAAGGTCTTCAAATTTGACTTGGGAGGCCAGAAAGAAATCTTGTGGTTCAGGCAGGGGGAAAACACTCTTTTCTGTTCCTGCTTCCTAGAATACATGGTAAACAAAAGTACGTTATACTTCCCAATTATCACTTTCAGTTGAAATTTCAAAGTATCTCTTCTCGGATGGCTGGATACGAATCACAGCAATGCCTCCCTGCCATGCCTAACTTTGGACTGGTTACTTTGAAGTGCTTTTGTGTCTTTCACGTTATCAGTTTGGTCTTACTGGCACTGAGGTTGGCTATGGCTGTGGCATTGGCTGGGTTCTATTTTACCCCTTGAATCAAAGAGAAAATGGTAAGGTATGTCCTAATCTTCGATCCTCTACTCCCCTGGAAAAAGGCACATGAAGAACACATGAAAGTACTTAAATTGAGAGTCTCTGTTGAGTTTCACATGGTAGCAATTAGAGAACTCATATTTGGGGTATGCCAATAAGGTGTGAATTGGAAGGTACTGGATAAGGTAGCACTGCAGTGGGAGAAACAATCTCATTCCCTTATGCTTTTACCGACCTTCTTCTGCAGCTTAAAGCTCGTGCGTGCGTGTGTGTGTGTGTGTGTGTGTGATCAAATTCTTCACATATTGGTAAAGATTCTCCTAGTGTTGTTTGGCTAATCTTAGCAGATATTTATGAAGGTGTGGTTGGGTCGGGTTTTGACAAGCTCCACAACTATACCTGATAGAGGATCTCAGCTGAGAAACGTCCAGAGGGATACAACCCATAGGCACACTGGGCGACAAGCAGAGCCTCAACTATCTTTTCCAGTCCAGTTTGCCTTCTCCCTGAGTTGTTTAATATAAGCTTTGTGTCTTGCATATCTCAGGCTGTCTTCGCTTATTCTTCCCTCCATACAGGTTCCTCTGCCAGCTTTCCTTCACATTCCATCTTCCCTACTGCCATTAGGACTAATTCCAAACTCTAAAACTGCTTTACAAGGCACTTTATGATCTGGCCTCTGTCTCCATCTCCAGCCTGATTTCTCCCTTCCTCTATTGCTAACTCCCTCCCCTAAACGTTCATAAAATAAAAGAACAGGCCACAATTTCTTGCTTCTTGGCTTTCGTCTACAAAACAGTCCCCTTCCAAACTATTCCCCAACCCTTCCTCACACCTCCTTGTTCATACTCTTCTTTCAAGTCTGGAAGCAGATATCACTTCTTTGAAGGTCTCCCCTAAGCCCCAGCACTTGGGTGTTTCCAAGACTCCCTGCTAATTCCTATTATCACAGCACGTACCAACACTAATTTAAAAATTGCCTTGTTAGCTTGTGTGTCTTCCCCACTAGACTATAAACATTTTGAAGGCAGGAACTGTGTCTTGTTCTCGGTCGAGTACACACCATCTGGCCCACCAAAAAACGGTGTGCCTTTGTTTGACACAATTACAGAGGGCTTATAAAATGCTGTTCTGGGAAGTATGCACCTTGGGCAGGAGTCATCTAACTTACTGTCCTATTTTCTTGTGGTTTCAAGAATTCTCTGGACCCTACTCTCTTCCTTTAAGACCTCTGGCCTCATTTGGGATGCTAGGAGAAGCTGGTTTTCCTCATTTGATCAGAACAACATTTTACGTGATCAGTGTACTATTTTTCATCTTCCTCTACTTATTTTACTGCTTTCAAAAACAATGGAAGCAATACCCTAGTTTGAGTGCCAAGATGGAACAACATCTAAGATACTTGCTACAAAACTCCACGGTAATCTACACTGGAAGAACTCATGCATATCTTTCTATTTTCCAAAACTTTTTATCAGATTCATTCCTGGCTTCGTTTTTTTTGTTTTTTTTTTTTAAGCAAGAGAAAATGGTGCTGAGCAAATCAGCCTGGTAGTAGCTCTTGTGAAAGTTGCTCAATTTGAGTTCAAAAGACATGGCCTTAGAAGGGTTTCTTTAAACTTCACATAGACCTAGACTTGGACCAAAAACCAGGCATGAGTGGAAGGAAGCTTGGAGCAACAGTCACCTTCCTTCTGCTAATTGCTCATCACCCTTAACCAGAAATATCATCACTCGTGCTCCTAAGAGGGAAGGGATTGTTTAATGAAACACAGAAGTCTACACTCTTATTGAGTGAAATTCATCTCGCACAGTGAAAACTGGGAGACCACCACACAAATGTTGACTTCTTATTTTTCCTAAACGGGATCATCCTGTGTTTGAAACTAACCTTACTTTAAGATTGTCCTCTGTGAAGTTGATTCCACTGGGTCCCACTCTCTTCAACAGGAGTCAAATTCCACAGGCCAATTTCATCCCTCCTACACAGTGCGTCTGTGTAGGAAGGATGGTTAAGGCAGAGACTACGAGTAAATCTGCTCATGCCAACCCTGAATTTGAACCGTCACCCCAAGATTCTTCAGGATAATTCTTCTGCCACCCTGGTACCTGCTGTCAGAACTCTGGGTTCACACGTATTGCCTGAAGCTCAACACACCTGCCCTGCTCTACCAGAAAATAGCTCTCTCCCCTGCATCTCGTTCTTTACATACGTTACTTACTACATGCTTGTGGATACTTAGAGTATATTCAACTCAGCAAGTATTTATCAAGCACCTAAATATTACAGATATGAAAACAGAGACAACAAAGAGTTCTGGACCTCAAGGAGCAATGCCAGGACACTAGGTAACTGCTCAATGATATCTATATACAAGGGAATGATAAACCTGGTGGTAGGTACACTGACAACAGTTAGATAAACCCACCAGGAGGGCAGGAGAGAGGACGAAAGACTTCAGCAGTGCTTGGCTTGTCTTCTGTGTGAAACTGTAGGCCTTTTGAAAACGAAGCCCTGGAATCTTTACTTTTCTTCCCCTGGGACCTAGGAAAAACTCTGCTTATGTGGATAGTTAAGTGGGACTCCTGACAACATTTTCCTGAGATTTTTCCATTTATTGACTGCTAGGTTTCTCAATAACTTTCAATAGTACCTTTTTCTTCTCAAAGCTAGGACTCCTTGTTCTTGATTTAATGAGATGGAATAAAACACAGAAAATTGCGCTCAGGTGGATTCTTACAGAAATTTTTATTTCTAATGGCCCGATGTAATCTAAGCGGAGAAGATGGATTTCAAATTCCACGTCTTTAACTTGTTCACAGATGAACACTGCTGATAAAGTATTGGGTATTACTGCATCTTAAGTTCCTAAATTTTGGTCTGCATCCCAGAATCTCGTTTCAAATATAAGCAATTACTGAACGGATATAAGTTTCACAGAGACCCTCACAATCTGGTCAGAAGGCACTGAGATGACGGGGGGTCTCTCTGAACCTGTGTTATATAGCGGATTGAGAGTCAGTAGATTTGTGCCACTGAATAATGCTTCTCTTTACAAGAGTCAACTAAACTCTCTTGGCTCCAGTGTTCCCATCTGTAAACCAAGGAGGCTGGAGAGCTCTCAAATTCTATGTGGGACTTGAAATTCATCCATCCATCCATCATCCAATTTCTGAACACCAACAACATGCAGGAGCTGAAACCCCACTCGTGTAGTTTTCCAGGGAATGCCACTTCTTACCTGATCATAGTAACGCAGGTAGTATTTCACGACATAGTCCACCAGATTAATCCCATTATCCTAGGTTTAAAAGAGAAGCTTAAATGAGTATCATTCACATGAGATGCTGCCATGTTATATACTCAAAGAGCTGAAATCTCACTTTGTAACTTTAATACTTGTAACTTGTGCTACCTGGTCCTAATTCCGTTTGAGACGGGAGAGACTGTCCTCTTTCCTCCTTGTCCAATTCACTTTTATGGCATCTATACAAAGAAATGACACTACACTCTTTCTTGTAGAAGCAAAAACCCAAAGAGAAGATCCATAAGGCCTCTGAGGTAATGGCCAAGACAAGCACCGACCAACCAAAAGACCGTCTGAATATTTTCCGGCATAAAGCCAACAAGGGAGGGGGTAGGGCAGTGCTAAAGGGAACCAGAGAGTAGAACAGAAAACCATCCCTCCCTTCCCACCTTTCAAAAAACTGCGTGTTCTGAATGGCGTGAAAAACAATCAAGCTGGCTTAAAAGGAACACCGTGCCACTTTATGACCCTGGGACTCCAGGGGAGAGCCGGCCCTCCCACAAGGCAGCCTTTGTGTCCTGTTCACGTGGGTCTAATTCTAATTTGCCTGTGTGTTTCCCCTCCCTCTGCTCCCTCCGCCCCCCATGGGATGCCCAGATATGGGCTGGTTGTTTCTAAAGAGGGAGCTCTGCAGGGGTGTGGAGCCAAATGATAATTGGGCTCAGAGGGTTTGACAGTGGACCCCCAGCCCAATTGTTGTGGACCAAAGAAGAATTCAAATGCTCAGCCCCCTGGGTGAGTCAGCACTGCTCTCTGCTTAGGAGTGAGTAAATGATAAGCAGCTAACACCAAATTCAAACAGACCCAAGCCTTGTGCTGTGCCTAACGCTGTACGCCAGCTGTTTTATTCTCTCATGGCAGTTCAACACCCAACTCTGCTTTCAAGCAATCGAGTGCTGGGGATTTTGCCATCAAAAGAAGATCAAACAGGAAAAACCTATCTTTATTCAAAAGAAAGCAAAGAAAAAAAAAATGTACTGTTAGGGGGAGGATAGAGATGAATGGAACAACCAGGAACACTTTTTTCTTTTTTTTTTTAGTTGAAGATATAGAAGGAAAATAATGGCAGACCATAGACATTTGTCATGAAAAATAAATAAATACCCGGCTTTTGACATCCTTGAGTTTGGGCAGAATTTCTAAGCTGTATCCATCTGCTTGCCCCCGAGTCCTATTTCCTCCATTCATATAATTTCCAAAAGCCAGAATGAGAGCTAAAATATCCTTCACACTCTTCATGTGCAGCAAGCCCTGGGAAGACAAACACCAACTACTATAAGGCTGAACCACAAATGCACCTATGTTCATTCATCAACCAATATTTACTGAGCACCTGATAGGCTGTTTGCTGGCCTGTTACCAACTGGATTTACAGTTGGTGAAATGGAAAATACACTTCATTAAGCCGTAAGTGTCTTAAAAAATATGTTCACCGCCATCATTTTTTATCTTTCAATGAATTATAAACTGCATGTTTTAATACTGAATATTAAATATTAGTATTTATAGTTCTATTTGAGCCAATTTTATTTTCTAAATCCTTCTTTTAAAGGATTTAGAAATTGAAAAAAGAGAGCTGTTACACTTAGGCTTTGTATTTGATGGCTTCTAAGGATAAAGGGGTTAAAGATTATTTGGGGATCTGCTTTTAGACTGTAGATCTATATAATAAGCACAGTTAAATGCCAGGTAGATACAATAGCAAGCTTATTCTTCCTTATCCCTGGAAATAATCCTCAGAGGTGAACTCCAAGAACGTATTTCAAGGCCATAGGCTATGTTTATTAAGTGTTTGCTGATTTGTCCATTAACTTTTACAATTTCAAGCTGCTTGGGGTTTTCTTCAGCTCCCCATCTCGTTTTTCCTCTCTTTCTCATTCTTTTGCTCCAAGTGCAAATTTTCAAATTGATACTTTTTCCCCTTCTCTATAGTTTTAGTCAACTTTATTTTCCTTTATTTTAGGGTAAAGAAAGAAAACCAAGTGCAGCCCTAGGCTGACCTCTGCTCCTGCCTTTTAGGGTGTTATTAGAGGGTGTATATTATATACCTTGGTAATATTTGTGCTTTCTTTATTGAAATCTTTTATATTTTAGAAGGAAAAACACCCAGTGCCTTCAGATAAGCAGCTAAACACGACAGTATTTGCGGAGGAGCATCATGTTGTGAAGGACGTGGGTCACTGGGAGAAAAAGCCACATTCAAGAATTTATAATGAACACTTGTGGTAAAGCCAACAAAAACTTATTGGCCCATCACTCATTATCATAATTACTTATTTCATTGGTTAAGTCTCTGGACTATTTTTATTTTACCACGTAAAATAAAACACATTTCAGATGATCCAATGCACAGTTCTAAGGCAAATCTCTTCTGCAATCTAGAAAGAATGGAAAACACACTATACTATTTAGATTGGTTTTAAGTGGCCAGAATGTACATTGGGAGGTACCTGGAATATGTGAGAAGAAATCTGAAGTGTCATTTTTCTCTCCCTCTTTCTCCTCTGTCAATCTGCATCTCCTTTCTTACTCACTCGCCTGCACGCACACATACACTCATGGGATAATCGTCACAGTTACACTCAGGAAAACACACACGCTCAAGTCCAAAATTTTTCTGCAAAGGGATTAGAATTGATCTTTCCCACTCCCCACTTTCTCCTCCCTTCCCCCCAAGAAGAGCAAAGCTATTTTTGAATTAGACAGCAAACATACCTTAGAAGCGCGTGTGATGATCTCTACCTTTCGATGCAAGGCAGTGATACCCTCAGAAAAGACAGATCTGAAGATTATGCACTGGGCACGTTCAGCAAAATTAGGGATCTGGGCTAACTCGTGTAAAAATCTGTGAAAATTAAGAATGAATCATCTGACTTCACATATAATCACAAGGCAAATAAAAAGACAGCAGAAAAAGATTCATGAGAGCATTCCTTATGTGACAATGTCAACGGAACAATTACAAGAAGTATCAAATAGGCAGACTCAAGGGACTCCAAGGGTATGTGTTCTACCGTTGACAACAAAGCCACTTTTAAAAGTGGGTTTCCATATATCACCTCGCACCTGTCAGAATGGCTAGCATCAAAAAGAACACAAACAAATGTTGGCGAGGATGTGGAGAAAGGGAAACCCTTGTACACTATTGGTGGAAATGTAAATTGGTGCAGCCACTATGGAAAACAGTATGGAGATTTCCCAGAAAAACTAAATATGGAGCCACCATATGACCCAGCAACTCCACTTCTGGGCATATACCCCAAAAAACACAAAAACACTAATTTGAAAAGATACATGCACCCCAACACTCATAACAGTATTTATAATTACCAAGATATGGAAGCAACCTAAGTATCCATCAACAGACGAATGGATAAAGAAGATGTGATACACACACACACACACACACACAATGGAACACTACTCAGTCATAAAAAAGAAAGAAATTTTGTCATCTGCTAAGTGAAATAAGTCAGACAGACAAAGACAAATACTGTATGATACCATTTATATGTGGAATCTAAAAAATACGACAAAATAGTGAATATAACAAAAAAGAATCAGACTCACAGATACAGAGAATTAGTGGTTACCAGTCAAGGGAGGGGGGCGTATAAGGATAGGGGAGTGGGAGGTGCAAACTATTGGATGTAAGATAGGCTCAAAGATATATTGAACAACACAGGGAATATAGCTGATATTTTGTAATGCCTGTAAATGGTTAGTGACCTTTAAAAATTGTATAAAAAATTTTAAAAATTAAAAAAAAAAAGGGTTTCTATAATGGTGAATAAACATCCGATGTATAAATTAAGAACAGAAAGTTAATTCAAGTATACTGAACCATGTGAAGTTATTTATCTCTTGCTACCCAAATAAGACTAAACCCAAATAGAAAGCATTAATCTTTAGTGTTTGAAAAAAAAAATACACACTACACTCCCTTTATAATGCAGCATTCCCTAATGGTGTATTAAGGCAGGCTAAGTAAAGAGAAGACTTGAGACAAACATCTACAGACAAGTGATTAAAAAAAAAAATCTTTCTGAAATGAGATTACTATTATTTTTTTTTCTCAACTATAAGTCTATAATGATTCTGCTCTACAGGTATGTGTTTACTTTTCCACATCAACCTACCTACACAGACAAGACTTCACAGCTCCATGCTCAGAACAAAGGAGGCACTCATTAAGTGGGCACGATCTAAAGTTTCTTAAAAACTATGGCAAGACAGATCTTAAAAGCTAAAGGTGAGTACTGACCTGCACACAGAAGCTCACTGTCTGAGCAGCTGGGCACTGGTGCTCTTTGCAAAATTAACTTGGAAGAGCTACATATTCTCTAGGCCAACCACCCAAGGAAGGGGTATAAACTAAAATGGGTGGAAAGAGTTGAATTCAGAAAAGGGGAGAATCCACTAACAGCTATTAAATCCATCTGGGGGTTGAAAGGATGATTAGCTGATAGTTCTGCAAGTCTTGGTCAAACCATAACATCATTACTTTGACATTTTGTAACCTCTTACCAAGAATGCTTTCACGTAGGAGCAAAGCTGGAGACCCTTTCTTTCCATAATTAAAAAAGTTGTTGTATAACAAAGGGAGTGCAACTCGAGGATGGAAGATGCCTTAGAGGACTGGGACGGGGAGGGTGAGGGGGACTCTGGGACGGGGAGGGTGGGGGGGACTCGAGGGAGAGTTGGGGGGGGAGTCGAGGGAGGGAGGGAATACGGGGATATGTGTATAAAAACAGATGATTGAACTTGGTGTACCCCCCCAAAAAAAAAATTTCCTCAGCTAATACTCTGTGCTTCTTTTAGGGACACTTGGGTTTTAATAAGATTCTAATAATCAACGGTTTTCCTTATTTATCCTACAACCAGGTCATAATCGTTTTTTTTCCCGCTAAATGACACTGAGAGGAAGCAAAGAATACCCATAAAAGAAAACATACCTTTAAGGTTCTGTAACTGATTATTATGAAAACCATGTGATGGGATATAAAGGTAGAAACCCCAAAGAATTCTGAATTAGGACAAGATGAAAAAGTTACACTCTACATGTAAATTGTTTCTTCGTAAAATTAGTATTAAACCATTGATTCGTTTACAACTGAAATCAGGGGTATCACTAGTTTTCACAAACAGGAGCAATAAAAAGCTTGTGGGACTGACGCATTTGATCCTATAGTGAGTCTTGGGAAGTTTCACTTATTCAGACGCTGCTGAGAGCTACCTCAAGGGTAGTGCCCTGCTTTTCTCCCTTTCCAAATGCAACCAGGAAACACTAATCCCTAAGTAGGACCCAGATCCCAGAGTAGGTACACTTCCTCGTTTAAATGAACACAGTGAATGAAGAATTGATGGAGAGGATATACAGATCGACACCTCAGCTTACCAGCAAGGACTTGGATAAGAAGGAAATGCTATATAAACAATTACTTACAACTAGTCTCCAAAAAGGAGGTCTAGGACCAATATGAGGTGACGAACCCATAGACTCAACCAATGTGTGTTACCCAGAAAAGAGTAAAATAGAACTACAAGGTTCCCTGGGATCAAAGTCTTCCTGGAATTAGGGCCTGCCCTAGGAAGGCTCTCAGAGAAGCTTAAAGACTCAATGTGCTGTGTAAAGAGAATGGCCCGAAACACATATTCAGAGTTGGAGGGGAGAGGGAAAGTCACAAATTTCAAATTACTTTTGGATAGAACTCAAGGGATGTATCACCAAAAATACCAAGGCATCAGTCACCAAGAATTTTAGTGTCGCTTATGAAGCATTTACAGTGTGTCAGGCACCATGCTAAGACCTGAGAACAGAATTAATTTATACGCAATTCCTTCCTGACCACCTGAGAAATAAATCCACAGTTACCACGGAGTGTGATGAGTGCTCTTGGAGATGGGGCCTAAAATAG
The DNA here is from genome assembly GCF_030028045.1 of Hippopotamus amphibius kiboko. NCBI lineage: Eukaryota > Metazoa > Chordata > Mammalia > Artiodactyla > Hippopotamidae > Hippopotamus > Hippopotamus amphibius. The sequence continues at coordinate 178,352,849 of NC_080187.1, read as the reverse complement.
GAGCTATGGAAGCCTCACCCAGGGCATCAAAGTCAGAGCCCTGTAGGGACCATGTCAGCCAAGGCCTCCGGCAGCCCTCTGGTCCTTGTGCAGGACACATGTGAGAAACTGCCAGTGAGAGCCTGGACAGGCTTAATGATACTTGTGGGGAGAGGTGAGAAGAAGCTAAAATGGTGTTTGTGTTTTAAAATAAAGAGTTCAAGCTTTTTCTGAATGAATGAAGGGTTTTAAAGAGAGGAGTGACACGTTCAGCTTTTTGTTTTAGAAAATCACCCTGGCAATGGCTTGGCTGATTGATTGGAGGTGGTAGAGGATTTGAGGCTGGGAGCAGCTGGAATGTTCTAAGGGGGAAGGAGAGAGGGGCTGCAGTGTGGAGGCTGAGGGGTGAATGGTGAGAAAGCCCCTGAGACAGCCAGACCCAGAGTAGCTGACCCATCCCACGGGATGCTGAGAAGAGGCCAGGATGACTTGTGGGTTTTGGGCCTGGTCACCTGGCAGATGGTGAAGATAACAAAATACTAGAGAAGCAAATCTGGGGAAAATAAAGTCTTGAGGAAAGCACCATTTCCCATTTATCTGAGAAAGTACCAGAAGTACACATTAACTCGAAGGCTATGAAGCGTGCAATATCTTATCCCACAACTGAGTTTTATACTCTAGGCATAAGGGCAGGGGGTAAGCACTCTTTTACACACCCCCAAGGAGAGCGTCCTGGACATTACTAGGCTGTGGTACTTATGAATACTTATGGACTGATTTCCTTTCGGACTAGTCTAACTTTATACCCTAGGGCCAGAGACAGAAAGGACTAAATACCCGCAAAGAGCCACAGACTAGGGACCTTCCTCTTCTTTCCTTAAGGCAGGCTGATCTTCCCAGGACAGACTGTAACTTCAGCCTGTATACAGGCGAGAAGTTCTGCACCCCACGGTACGTGGGTCACACATCCACAGCAGCAACTCAGCTAACAGGTGCAACAGTGCAACGGCCCACTGTTTTCAAGGGACTAACATTTGGTTTCTCATCCCTTAAAGCCCTGCATAATATCATTTCGGGTGTGTGTACATGCTGCAGCCTATGTTCCTCCATAGAGAAGGACGCTCACAGAACCTTGTTTCAACAAGTCAATATGTCTTCTTTTGGAGGTTGTCCCATGGCAGCTGTGGGTCCAAGCGGAGCACCCCAATAGGCTGTATATGGTGTCCTTACTTTAGGTCACAAAAAACACACATCAGGCCTAATCAAACCCAGTAGAGGCTCCCCTCGCCTCACCACCATCCCAAGTAGAGTGTGAACGGAGTTGAGGACCATGTTGCAGGGAGTGGCTCTCAGATAGCCTGGTCCCAAGCAGATGACACCTCTGTGGGAAATGGCTTTCTGCATCTGGCCCTGAGGAGTAAGAAAGCTGATGAGGTGACTGATGGGGCCAGCCTCTCCAGACTGTGATTTATAGGACTGGGCACCACAGGAATCTCAGGAAACTACAGTGCTGAAACTATAAATGATTCATATTTTCCAGTATGTAAAACATGCTTACAGTCAACTCACTTGAAGCTAATGGCAAATAGGTTGCCAGAAAATCAGGCTATGGCATAAATCAAACAAAGGCTACACTGTGCAGGAGATCGGGAGTAAAGGTGAAATTCACTCAGGCCAGGAGGCCCTACCTCTTTGGGCCTCACCCTCTAGCAACTGAGCCCAAGCACATCCTTAGGACAACATGACCATCTACTTTGCTGTCACTAAGAGCTTAGCGTGTTCAGGAAGCCATTATGATGACCATTTATAAATTGTAAATATGCTATTCTATCCAGATCATCAGTAGAGAAAACAGGAAGAGGAAGTGATCTGTTAATTACCTGCTGTGATTATTCTGTGTTCTGGTAATTAATCTTGAAAAATAATGCTAGAAAGGCATTAACACAGAAGGAAAAGGGGAATCCTTCCAGGGGCAAGGACCCACTGTTCATGTCACCAGGTGGGCCATTCACATAGCTCAGTGCAGGGGTTGGTTAATTATGGTCCCCAGGCCAGATTCAGCCTATCCTTCGGTTTTGTATGGTCCATCAGCTACCATCTTCACATTTTTAAATGGGTGGGAAAAAAAAGTCAACAGAGGATAATGTTTTGTGACGTAAAAATGACATGAAATTCATATTTCAGTGTCCTTAAATAAAATGTTATTGGTGCACAGCCAGGCTCATTCGTTTATGCATTGTCTATGCTTGCTTTTGCACAACAATGGTCAACTTGAGTAGTTCCAAGAGACTGCAATGGCTCACAAAGCCTAAAGTACTTACTACCAGGTCCGTTATTGGAAAAGTTTGCCAGCTCTGGGTTTAAGAGTATCATTGCTTAACATGGCATAGTTGGCACCACCCAAATGCTTGATGTGCCCTCTTGTCCCTGTTATGGGCTGAATGTTTGTGTCCCCCAAAATCCACATGTTGAAATCCTAACCCCCAAAGTGATGGTAATAAGAAGTAGGGCCTCTGGGAAGTAATTAAGTCATGTTGAGCCCTCATGAGTGGGGTGAGTGCCCTTCGGAGAAGAAACACAAGAGCTTGCTTCCCCTCTCTGCTCTCTGCCGTGTGCAAATACAAAGAGAAGTTGGCAGCCTGCAGCCTGGAAGAGGGTTCTCCCCAGAACCCAACCAGGGCTGCACCTGGATCTCAGACTGCCAGTTTCAGGAACGGTGAGAAATACAATTCTGCTGTTCATCAGTCACCCAGTTCCGGATACGTTGTTATAGCAGCCCAAGCTAAGACAGTCCTCAAATATTCCCCATGGCCTTGTGTCTACACATCCCATTATTAATCACTTCATGTTTGGTCATTGGCACCTTAGTGGGACTTAATTTATTATATTAGGAAACACAACTTGGGAGTGGACCACAGGATGGGTCGGGGTGGGGGTTGGTAAGGAGAGGGGCTCAAGCTGATGGACCAGAAGGGCAGAGGAGCCCATCTGCACTGAATCACAATATTCCTAGGCTTCATGAACTAACTTTGGGTGTATGTTGGGGGGAGTCCTGGCATATGGTTCACGTGAGAGCCCGTCATCTAAGGGTCCCCAAATTATCATAAAGGTTTGTCAATAACTGAGTAAACCTAGAAATTTCCCACCCAGTCACTGAAAGATGTTTTTTCTGGACCTGAATACCTTGGCATTCAAGGGGAGGAGGGCATTTTAGAGGAACCAAGGGCAAGGTATGAAGGTTTCCGTATAAGCGATTGGCCCTTGAATGTCTCTGGGGCTGACTGGTTACCCTAAACCTGATCAATTTCCTTTTTGTTTCCTATCCCTTGCCTCATCTCTAAGCTGAGAAGCATAGCCTGCATTGGGCAGGAGGCACTCAAGGTTGCAACAACCAAACTAGCGCTCTGTCTACTCGGGACCCATCCCACATTCTCACAGAGTCCTTAGGGCAGGGCCTGGGGGATGCAGAGCCCCAGAAGGTTATCTGTGGTTTGTAGACCCCAAGAGCCCAGCCAAGGACAAGAGTCACTTAGTTATGCACTAGAGTTCTGGGCTTTCAAATTGTGAGGAACACCCTAAACTAGAGAGAAGACACCTCCAGATAGTGACTGGAGAGAAGCACGAGCACATGCAAAGGGAGGATGAAGAAGTCACATCTAAACTGGGCAGATCAGGTAGAGATTTGGGGGAGAAAGCTGGCACATTCAGGCTACATTTACTGGATACGATATTTAGGAAAATCAATTTGAATTCTGTGACTCTGACATCATCTCTTTTAACTGCCATCAGCATAACCTTAAACAGAGCAGTAACTTCTTCCTTCCTCAGTTACCCTTTTGGCCAGAATGTTTAGTCTAGGAGGAATTAACAAGTTGCTAGGACAAGAAAAGGGGAGTCATGAGGGGTGGGGTGAGGGTTTGAGACACGATACCCAGCAGCACAAATCTCGTGGCTGCCTTTCCCGGCAGTCAGGTCATTCTGCTGCATGCAATAGGTCACAGGAATGGTGCTTCTATGACTTCGCTCGGCAAAGTTTAGATCTGGTTATTCGGAGCTGGAAGATAGGGATGGCCCTACTCCTTTTGTTAAAGGAAAAATGTTCAAGCATCCTTACTGCTCAGGTTTATCCAGCAGCTTCAACTCCTCCTCTTTGGATGTCTCATAATACTTTCTTATTTTAACGAGTTCATCCTCTTGGGCTCTCTGTGTTGAAACAGAAACAAAACACACACAAAAAACGAGCAATGAGAATCTGTCTAAAGCAATGTGTCTCAAAGTATGATTTCTGGACTAGCACATCAGCATCACCCATCACTAGTTAGGAATGCCAATTGTTGGCCCTACCCCGGACATAAGACACTCCAGAGGTGGGGCTCAGCAAGGTGATTCTGAGGCATGTTAATGTTTGCGAATTACTGGCTAAGCCAATCGGTCATAACAAATGACCTTAGCTGGATATGGAAGCCGGGACATTTGATTGCTAACCTTTGAATCCCCTGTGTCTTTCCCTGTAAGATAGCACAAGGGTTAAGCTGTCCTTAGCATTTGCTTCCTCATCCTCAGAACAGCCCTCCTAACTTATACAGGTTCCTGATTTTTAAATTTCTGGTCAACAGGTTCTCTCTTTCTGAATTTTCTAAGCATTCGCTGTCTGCACCACTTATTTTGGCATTTAGTCACATACTTTCTCAATGTGTGCAACTATGTCAGTTGTATGTAGCTTACCTCTACTGTAAGCTAACAAGTACCAACCAAGTGCACAGTCCTGAGCCCGAGGTAACAACTAAAAGCATCCTAGAAGGCTCTTTGCCTTTTACAAAGTCCTCTGATATCACGAATTGCATCCTTGTTTTATAGATGACTCCACCGAGGCTTACACTAAGTACCTGGTAAAGAGCCTGACTTGGAGCACCTTTCTTCCACAATACCATGCTGCCCTCCAGGTACTCAACAAATGTGCCATTTGCTCCTGATGGCCTAGGATTTGTGCACCTTCTTGTCTATTAATGAAAGCCTTCCTGATAGAAACATGGGAAGTTCCCACCCAGTTGTGCTGAACAGTTTCTGATAAATACAAAGGATGTAGAAACGTGAAGGGAACTGGCAATCCCACTAAGCTAGACTGTCACACTATGGGCATTTTCTAGGAGAGACTTAAGGTCCCAAGGGACCTAAATATGGAAAGGAATCATTTTTTGAGCTCGGTCACTACAGCATGCTATAGAGCTCCGGGCAACTTCCTGGGAAATAGCATTACCTCAGTAAAGAGAATCTAGTTCAGCCCGTGTTTTCAAATCCTAACAGAGTCAGCGAAGCATAACAGTTAACAATTATGGGAATTGTGCCTCTCCTGTGTCATCTTCTCAAGACAGCCTGCCAATTATGCTGGTTATTTCCACATATAACCCACATTTAAAGACCATATATGTGTGCAGCGCTCTTTATGTTCAAAATACACTGCCACTGCTGTATAAACTGAATTCTCTTTGAATACAACAATCATGTAGAGCCCATTACAATCCCCACTGTACTGATGATCAAGCAGGTTTAAGGAGTTTAACTGGTTTGAGGTCACTCACAGCTGTCAATGGTCGAGCTGGACCTCAAACCTGAGGGTATCTCACTCTAAGTCCAAAATACACACCCACCATCCTATACGATTTCCCACATTCAATGCCATCGGCTCACTCGGACTAAAAGTAACCATCTACGCTGGTAACAGCATCCCTGTTCCTCAGAGGATGACACTGGTGTGCACCAGTATTAAGCTGGTAACTTAGCTTCACGAGCTCTGATTGCAAGCCACAGGGCTGGGTTCCATGGCACAGAAGTGGCCTTCACATTGAACCATCCTCCCTTGCAAAAGAAATCTCCTAACCCAGATACCACGGGGCGGGGGGTGGGGGGTAGTCAAGAACTTAGTGCCTTCCTCATGTTCGCTCTCATTTGAGCTTGCGTTTCTGTACCTTAATCTCTTCCACGCAATGTCAAAATCCCCACTGCCAAAGAACATGAATGGCGCAGCGACTTTTCAGGTGGAAGGAGTCACATATAACCATTTTTTAGACATTAACATTTTTTTTTTTACACTTAGTTAAGATACAAAAATCTGGAAACTCTGGCTCTGTAGGTCTTTGATACTCACGTTTTCATATAAGGCCGCCAGGGTTTCCAGATCAACCACAGAATCGTCCACGTTAAAAATGGCTGCCGAGCACCCAAAGAGAAAGAGAAAAAGGGAAAGAGGTTAGACTGGACTCCATGTCTAGCCTCCAAGCAATATAACATTGCCCCCTCTCACACAGTGTCTTTTGGCACGTTCCCGCTCCCTTTTCTTTTGCACCGGGGGCCCCTGTGAAAGAAACCAAAACGGTTCTGATCGCTGGCCTGAGCCTTGGCCCTGCCTGGTTTAATTCCTCAAGCTCTGCATCCTTTCTGCAGTTTAATTTAGGCTCCACAGGAGAAGCGTTTGTGCTTTAAAACTAAATCAGTTTGTAGGTTTGAAACACAATGTTAAATCTTTCTTCCCGGCTGGTAATTGAAGAGATTTAGTACCTAATGCACCAGAACTGACACTTGCCCATTACCAGGAAGAGAGAGAGAAAAAAGACGGTGTTGGCAAATTAAATGAATTCAGGCATGTGATTTCAGGCACCTTTCCATGGCCGCTGCAAACATCTTGTTTGGATTAAAAAGACAAGAAAAAGCAATAATTGCATCAATGGCAAATTAAGATTATGGAAACCTCCCATGAGCCAGTCTTAAGGCAAGTTCTTATTCCCATGGTTTTATTTGGATTCTACTTGCTGTTCTGTATCTCAAATAAGTCATTTAGCTGTTAACTAATATGCCTGTGATTTCATCTAGAGAGATTCCTTCCCATATATACCGGCATACAAACATCGAGATTTTAAACCCTTAATGGATTTGGCAATCAAAGTGCTTGAAATAGGCAGCTCCACATCTTTAAATAATTATTCAAAACTAATAAGGTTTGTTCCCTCAACCCCACCTCCCTTCTCTGACTTTACATTGTGAAATTAACCAGCACGCTAGTAAATTTTCTCCATGGCAGGCTAATTAATTTTATTAAACCAACCAGTGATATTTAGAATGCTTTAAAATTCTGCTCGTCAACCATTATTCTGTTCATTGGCATTACACCACAGTTTTTGGAGAAGACAGGGATCAAGGTAACGGGCAGGTTGCTTTCAAACTGTTTTGCTTCTTCTGTGGTTTAGAATCATATGAACCCCTTTATACAATTTTAATAAACTTAATTAACTGAGCTAAGATCATGTAACTTCACAGAACACCGAGAAATGTACTTAAAATTCCTTCACAGGCCACCTTCTCTAACTTAGGAATTAATCAGCAAGCTATTCCTAGCTACGTGGGGTAGTGAGAAAAGAAGAGGTTAATGTTCTAGTGACAAAGTCAGTCGTCTCAGATTCGGCCAAGGCAAAGGAAAATTACACTTCTGAAACGTCCAATCTGAAACCACAAAAGAAAAATGTCATTTGAGGAAAGAAGGAAAGAATTTACCCCCCAGGACAGATATGCTGTGCATGGAGATATGAACTCACTGACTTATTAGATGGACCAGGCATTTTTAAATGTCTGATGCTCTGAAAAAACAAAAAATAGCCAAAAAATAGTCTATTTTATGTAAATTCTAATAGTCTCCTATAAAAATCAGCCAACAGGAACACAAAAAGAAAAGGTAAAATTTTAAAAATAACTTATCAGAAATGTTCACTTCTATACTAGGTTCTACATATGAACTGCAAGCTTCCATATAATCAAGTAATCTTAACTAATGGGAAAGAGAATGATCTGTTGGCTTCCTTTCCTAGTGAGTAAATATTTGAGTTTCAGAAGTTAATCAGTCTGAGTCCCAGATACACAGTTTGATGGGTTATACCCTCAGCCAATTCCCCTCCAGTGTGCTAGGAAGAGGAGAAAAACACGCAGGGAGGATGGGAGTGGAGAACAAGTGTGGGCTCTGGCGATGTTTATTCATTCATTCACCCATCCCTTGAGTAAATATTTGTTGAACGTGCCCCAAGTTCTAGAAACTGTTCTAAAATGCTGTGATTATATATATCAAATGTGTCTAAGACATTCAAAGCACTTGATCTCATGAGATCTATACTCCAGCTTAGGGGGCAGAAAACAAACAAGTAAACAGTTACGGATAATGATATGAAGAAAGAAGAGTAGAGAAATGAGCAACGTGACAGAGGCTGATGGATGAAGGCTTTTTTGAAGAAGTGACATTTAAGCTAAGAGCTTAATGAGTCAGTCCTGTGAGTGTCTGGGAGAAGAGCCTTCCAGAGGGAGGTAACTGCAAGAGGTTTCTTATCCTGATGAAGGAACAGCTCAAGGTTCAAAAGAAGACTGAGATGACCAGCTCGGAGAGAGCAAACTTACTATTTGATCCTGGCAGGTTCAGCTCTATGCGCCTCAGCATATCCAAAGAATGGGTCTAACTTCACTTACTGAAAACATTAAGTGAGGTAAGATGTATGCCTGGCCCAGCGTATAGAGCATGGTGTGAAATCGGAATGGTACCTACAGACTGTGACTATTGTGATGTTACATATACACACTGTGGATGTGTTTTAACGCTTGTTAATGCCTTATCTCCTTTAACATCTGGAAAGAATCAGAGAAAGAAGACTGCCACTACGGCGTAGTTTGTGTTACAAATGAAACTTTCTAGGATTCTCCAGTATTTCAGGTGGGAGCAGTTGCTATTGAAACCCTTTTGGTCCTTCAAAACCCTGCACGAGTAGAAAAGTTATATGCACAAGTAATTCTAATTACAAAAAATAATGCCTTAAGGGAAATATAAGATACCCTTGGGTCCCTTTAGAAAGCTAACCTAATTCTTACCTCTCATTTCCATCTTTCCCACCAATCCATGTTTCCTCGTACCACCCAAGTTATTTTTTTAAAAACACAGGTCTCAAAATCTTACTTGATGTTTAAAATACCTGAGATGCCTTTCCTTTAAATACTGGGTGAAGTCCTAATGCCTTGGCCTGATTTTCAAGCCTGTTCCTTCCCTAGCCCCGAGCTACGTTCCCAGTCTCACATCCTTTACCACTTCCACTGCTCCCATGCCTCCTGTGCTCCAGCCACACACCCCTCTATTCCCGAACATTCCACGGTTTTCTCCCTTCCTGCACCTCATCTTCCAAGGCCTCGGGGAAGGGTTTCCTGCCCTGGAAGGATACCCCTTGACCTCTGGATCATTAAGTACTTACTCTTTTCCTCTTCCATGGTACCACTCATATTTTACATTGGGTGAAAAGTCTATTTTAAGAACCTGTGCTGGTAAGTTGCTTAACAGTTTCCCTCCCGCCCTGGATGGCACAAGCCCTGTAGTCAGGGACCATTTCTACATATATTGGTAACCCAGGCACCCAGCATAGTACCCAGGGTGTAACAGGAATAAAATAAATGTTTATGGATGGGACAGATGTCATAGGAATCCCAAAGAGCGAGTCCTTGTGCTGGCTTTCAGGGAAGGTTTGTGGATAAAGACAGCATGGAGTATCGAAAAAGAAAGCATAGACTTTTATTTTTTTAAATATTAAATGGAATTTCATGTAAAAATACAAAAAGCTCATTGATAAGGTTTCAGTTTCCACAGTGCAACAAAATTTTTGGTGTAATATGAAAAATGAATATCCACAGTTATCTGCAAAAGACAAAAATACTCCTTCCCTCACAAAATACATATCTCTGCGAGGCCTCTTCCCCCTCACCCCTCCATGTCTTCATTTTTTTAATTTTTACTTTATATTGGGGTATAGTTGATTACTGTACACCTGAAACTAACATAATATTGTTAAAGTGATTCAGTTGTACATATACATGTATCGATTGTTTTTCAAATTCTTTCCCCATTTAGATTATTACAGAGTATTGAGCAGAGTTCCCTGTGCTACATAGTAGGTCCTTGTTGGTTATCTACTTTTTTATTTATTTTAAAAAAATTTTTAAAAGAACTTTTATTGAGATACAGTTAATAGACAATAAACTGCATATATTTAGAGTGTACAATTTGGTATCCCAATCTCCCAATTCATTCTGCCCCAACCCTCCCCTCTTTCCTCACTTGGTGTCCATATGTTTGTTCTCTAAGAAAGCATAGACTTTTAAAAGGGATAGGACTTTGATGAAAATATTACACTATGTGGGGGTGTATGTGAATTAAGGTTGTTTGTCCACCCCCATTTGTCCCCATTTAAAAAAATCAAGGTTTATCCTGCTAAGAAATAAACAAATTCTTACACATTTTTCTGTTAAATTGTCTCAAGTCACAAATAAATTAAAGAAAAAAAAAATCGAGGTTTAGTCAGTACAGTTGCATAATCTTGCCCCAATCCATATACTCAGTACAGATTCAGTATTTGCCTGAATATTCCACACCCCAAAATAAGTTTAACAAGCAAATTTTCTCGTTTTTAAAGGGAAGAATAAGGAAACTATCTTTCCCCTCATTCTTAATCTTCACAAATGCTTTAAATAGCAGTATCACCTTAGGAAAAAAGGTATGAGTAGAAATTCACTGTTACGTTGCTTCAGGCAGACACATGAAGCAACCATTTATTAATCATCACAAATCAAGTCAAATCCATTCCAAGCAATAACAATTTGTGAACTGACAAGTGCCAGCAAACATCAACGAGAAAGATGTGAGACACTCCCAGTGTGAAGAAGCAGACACAGACAGGCTCAGAGAGCGCACAGGCAATGGCAGGGAGTCCAGTTCTGGCTTGAAGAGAGCACTCCTTACATACAGTTTGGAGCAAGGTCTTGTGGAATTCTGAAGGCCACAGCGAAGAGCCTGTGGTACACTTGGTACATGGCACGGAGGCCCTGAGCAGTTAGGAGTAGGAGACAGTAGGACAGAGTTCTATTACATAGGACAGATCAAAATTTGGAGAGACTGGTTTAGAACCTAGTCCAATGGGGCAGAGGGAGCAAAAGCCAGAGCAATGTGGACAGAAAAAGCAGGACAGGGGAGAAAGACTGCAAAGCCCTGCAGAGCGCTGTCATCAACTAAGCTCTGATACTGAGGAAGCTGTGTGTCAAACCACCCTGAGGCTTTCCCTGCTAAATGCTGGGGGAGGGCTAGGGCTACCACGAAATAGGCAGAGGAGCTGACGAGCTGGACGTGCATGCTGATCTTCCCCCCAGGACCTGGGGGAGACGAAGAAGTAGATCGAGAGACTAATTTAGGGTCAACGCCAAGTATTCCACTGAGGTTTCGCCTCTTCCACGTGAGGATCTTGAAAGTTTAAAAGAAAATAAAATTCAGAGATGGAAGCAGCACCATAAAGAGATCATCTGGTTGAGCCCAGAAGCTTAAGGAAATTAAATGATTTCTATTATTTCTGTCTTACAGGGTGGCCAGGGAAGGTTAGGTTATTGGCCAAAGGGTTGAAACGTAAAAAGAGCCTGAGTCCTGTGACTCACAGGAGAGCTGCCTTGCATGTACATAATTCTGCCTCCTATTCACCATGAGCAGTTTAAGTTCCTACACAGAGCCAGAATCCACACCTGATCATGCTATTCCCAAAATAGGGGACAGCGTATTATAGAATCCATTCTTGAACGCGCTCACCATCAAACTGAGAAGCGTCCCATGAACACATTTCATTGGTTAATTGAAGATTACATTGTAGAAATAAATCAGTCACTGATTAAAATATTTTTTGAAGTTACCTAGGATCAGGTAGCCCCCTCCACTTTGTGCTTGTAAAAACACTCTCCCTGTCGCTCTCACTCACACACAAACACCCTTTTGATCGTATAAGTTGAATAAGCAAATACCAGCCTACAAATTCTCCAGCGTGCCTCAAAGCCCTGATACAGTAATTCCAAGGAATTCTAGCTTTTGCTCCCGTCTGTACAGGGCTCATTATAGCGACACTCCTGCAGATGGTGTCAGAAAGGTGAAGTGCCACATCCACAAAGGGGAGCCCCCAACAGCTCACTGCTACTGCCATATCAATCATGGCTGCTGGTTTTTACTTTTATCTCCTTCTCTCCTTAGTTATCCCCACTCCCACTGTCAGTTCGGTTAGAATATTTCACCTACACCTCACAATATGTCGAGAGGAAGTAGACACACGCTGTGAAAAGCTGGTAATTTTATTGGGTTCCTTTACCTTTAAAAATCTGTTACTTGGTCAAGTCTGGCTTCTGGGCTCCTTTTTTGCAGGGAAATTGAGGCAAACGTTTTTATGTGGTCCTCTGGTGCCTGCTCTGTACTCCGAGAATTATATACACCAGGATCATTAGAGGAGGGTTTCGCCCATTAAGATATAATAACCGTCAGCAGCGACAAAAAGCAGATCAGTATCACAAATTCAAACTAACAGGCGCACATAAAAACTATGTGCCTGCTTAAGGCACAGGCTCGGGGTCAGGGTCTTACACAATAGGGAAATTCCCTCTCCAGTTTGGAGACAGCTTTTCACAAGATCAGGGTAAGGAGAAAGAACAGGCAAGAATTCTTGCAGCCCTCCAGCCACTTTTAACCCTGAACGCTTTTCTATCCCCAAGTGCACCTCGTCCAGATAAACATAGAATGACTGAGTCTGCTGTTCTGAAGGACTTCTAATTAGTAAAAAACAAGCATTTATTTAAGGGAGCTGTTCTTGTTGACCAAGGTGCATCTTTGGGCAAGAAACACATGGCAGACTGAGGTAGGAAAGGCACACTCCTTAGTCTGTTAGATTAGCCAAAGTAAATCTGGTCATCCAAGGTGTGGAAGATGTCATCGACAGATAGGGTTGGGCTGCTTTACCAGGCTTTGGCTGATGTTCGTTTTAAAAACAGCCTCTCTGTAGCCCATTGTATGCTTCTTTCTATGTCCTTCTGTAGTTGACGTGACACCTTTTCACAAGTGGAGTTTAAAAATCCTTTGCAAATGGACTAGATTTAGTCTCAGCCCATGAAAGCAAATATGATTATCTGATTATCAATAGTAATTATTTTGTTAACAATGTTAGCTTCCAAACAGCCAACCTAAAACTTAGCTGTTTCGACCAAATTACTGATATCTTAGGGGGCTTGATAAATAACTTGCAAAGAAAAGAGAACGGAATGCAGAAAGTAACATGGAAGGCCTTAAGTTTTTTATTTTATTGTACTTTTTAAATTGCTTTCTTTCCTTCCTTCCTTTCTTGGCCACGCCACGCAGCATGTGGCATCGTAGTTCCCCACCCAGGGATGGAACCCGTGCTCCCACACTGGGGGCAAGCAGTCTTAACCACTGGACCAGCAGGGGAGTCCGGGCCTTGGGTTTTTCACACTCTCAAGTAATCTACCCCTCAAAACTCCTACAAACCAATTCCTCTGACCTCTCTCAAGAGAAAGGCAAGGATGTGGGGTCATGGGAGGAAGGAGGCTATGGTAGAATCTGAAAGCTGGGGCAGGCAGAGCAGGGATATCTCCCCACAGTCTCACCATCACTGAGAATGAGGACCAAGCTCGTGATGAAACTGGGCAAGGGGTGAAAAGAAGGGGGCTGGGCAGAGAGGAGCGTGGAGGGTGGAAGACCACACAGAGGCCAGGACAAGAGCTGCACAGAACCTGCCCTGCTGAGAGCTCTGTGCCCAAGTCTCTTCACGATGGCCTTGGCTCCCCTACAGCCCTTCCTCGACACACCTCACTCTTTCCCTACTGACCACCACGTTCCTCCTCCAACTGGCACCGGGCACACCTGTGCAGACACGGGTACGGGCCAAGCCTCATTCCACGCACGAGTCCAGATGAAATGCTGAGGGCAGCAAATATTCAGCAGCTTAAAGGCGTCTCTGTGCACTCCACCAGAGGGTGGGAAAGCAGGCAGACTGTACTGGAGATGCATATTTAATAAATGAGCAGCTAGCCTTTAGTGGGAGCTTCCTGTGTGCCAGGCATTGTTCTAAGTGCTTTACATTTAATCATATGAGGTGGGTGTTACTGCTGCCCTGACTTTTATAGGTAATGAAACTGAGGCACGAAGTCACACAGCATGATTTCCCAAGCTCAGTTCCATAACCAAACTGACTGGACTATGATTGTAATTCTTTTATCCTTTACAAGTGTTAGGCTAGAAATAATCACTCCACCTAAAGTTCTTACCACCTTAAAAAGAAATCAGTGAACCAACTACCCACAGCAGTCCATACAGAAGCCTTTGCTTCTGAATGGTATCACATGCTTTTTACGTCACATGCTTTTTACAGCAGTCTCCCAGTGGGAACCATAGACAGCCCACACCCCGAAAATGTCATTTGTATATTATACACTACCATAACATCACTGTTATTTAATTATTGGTAATACTTAATTCAATTCTAATATGCTACCTTAATATATGTCATAAGACAATCAAACTTCGATCTCTGTTAACTATTCACAGTTACTGACAATAATCAGTATTGTGGTTCCAATCATAGCAAAAAAGAATCTCTAAAAAAAGAAAAAGAAACCCAGAACTTGAAAAGGCATTATCTTAGAAGAAAAGAAATATAAAAAGAAAATCTACAGTAACATAAAGTCCAATTTTCTTGAAAAGATATTAATAATGGTCATTTTATACTGCATGCCAGAACCAACTAAAAAGGGAAGCAAAGGCACAAGGAATGAAGAAACAGAAAGCAAAGTTGCCTCCAGACACGAAGCACAGCAACTATAGAGGGAATATATTCTGCGATCTTATCTACATTGCCAAATGCTTGCTAGTGTGTCATGTTAGCTGGTACGGACCTTTATTCGAGCTTTGATGGAAACAGGAGGCAAGTGTAAATAACACGGTAAACAGGAGCTGGTTGGCAGGTGAAAGAAATGACAGTCCCCAAAGGGACACATCTAATCTGTTCCAAAAGCTCAAAATCACTCAATCTTACAAAGCAAAAATCCCAATTCTTGCCTAAGTCCAGGCATGTACTCTGCCAGAAGGTGACCAAGGTGCCATTTTATAGGTGCAATTAAAATTGTCCATGGTTCAAACCTCAAAGAAGCGCACAGGCGAAGAATTCACAGAACTTCCCCTCCTTCATCCCCTCTCTTCTCTGTAGGGCAGTGGAATGAGAAACAGTTTGGGTTAAGCTGCTTCTGTTCTTCCATTAGTTCTGGTTCTTTTAAGCCAAAATTACATTCCAGGCAGATTGGATGGTCTCAGCCAGTTGCCTGAAGGTAAAGTACAAAGCAATGCCACCCTCTGCTTTCTGGACTCAGCTCTGAGAGTGAAGGAATGCACAGGGGTTCACAGAGAGGTGGGTGGGAACCCTGCTGCTCAGGTGTTTTAGACTTAGTGGGAGGAAGAGAAAGCTGGGAAAGGAAATACAGTAGCGTGAGAGCTACTGTTTATACTTATCCAAAGAGTGAGCTCTGCCAATGCTCAATAAGTTGATTGACCCTGGCACCTTCCTTTGTATGTCAGCAGGTCGTGACCACCTGCCACCTCTGGTGGGTAAACTCCTTCACACGTGGCTTCCTCACTTGTTCTCTTACTTTCAACATACTGTGATTTGGTGGTGGTGGGTGAGGGCAATTAAATAAAGCTTTCTGATTCTAAAATCTGGTTGTAACTAAACTTGACAAAATAAACAAATTGGCTTCAAAAGAGTTCCTGCAGACAAACCCCAGATTGAAGACAGTTCACCAACAATAAGAAAAATGGCAGAGCAGAAGCTTTGATTGCTAGTACAAGTTCTTCATCAGTCGTGGAGTGAATTAGAAGCAAGGACAGTTGAATCGCACTTGCCAAGATGTTGACCTCCGTAAATTATAACAGAATCTATCCACAGACTGTTTGAAATGTGGGTTTTAGTCCACCATTCTTAACAATAAACCTTACCCTATTTATATATCGAGCCTTGAGATATTAGCTGTTGAGAACTTAAAGCCAACAAAATCAGTAAGACATTTAGAAATATTAATCTCATTTTAATTTATACCTTTGCATACATTTTATAATGTGAATCTTAGTTCTGTCACATATTTACATGATGTATAAATTCTTAAAAACGTATCTTGAGAAGTGTGCTCTAAAACTTTACCAGCGAAGGTGCACGATAAAAATTCTGGCCTTTGAGTATAGGTCTTCCAGGCTAGAATTAGAATGTTCCTCAGGAAAGCCCTAGACAACTCATGGTGAATGTCAGGTGCCTGGTGAAATTCATTATGTTTTAGACAACCGGCATAAACCTTGACAGAGATTTCTAGAAATTATTAGGCAAAAGGGAGCAAAGTCCAGTGAGCACTCTCAGATCTGGGTTTTAGACTCTGGTCATACAACTAACTGACATCCTCTTACATTTTGATTTGAGATTCCTAAATAGAAAGATCGTCTTTGATACAGCTGAACTCCCAAACTGAGAGTCTGGACTAGTAGGAACTAAAGTGAAAAATGTTTTGTTTTGATGTTAGATTAAATATTATAAATATGAATTCTTAGTGTACGGGAAATTCCGAATAGATGCCAGGAGGTTTCTGGCACCTAGTCTGTTGCAATGCATACGGAGGTTTATGTCAAGAATAGTCAACAGCAATTTTCCATCTCCCCTGGGAAAAGAATAAGAGGAAATCACTAACATGGAACGAAAACACTAATTTGCAATCATGTAGGCAGTCATTGTATCCAAGGATGCCAAATGCTTTTAAATATAGGTCATTCAGTTTAGCAGATGGGAAACCAGAAAGAAGTAAATCACATATTCAGAATCTCTCCTGGACCAAATACAAGTGCTGTGGTACTACGGTCAGTGTCCTGAAACCATTCTTCCTCCACAACCAAGGTCTCACCTTTAGTCATGCAGTGCTTTAAACTTCAGTCAGTACAGGGATTTGGCTTTCTCCTACAAGATGCTCCATATCTTTCTTGGTGCAGAGAAACAGATGAGGTGGCTACCTTTGAGGGAATGTTCTGTCTCTAACGCAGCTCTATCTACTTAGCATCAGGCTAGAATTTTCAGATGCTCATTAATACTTTTGCTGAAAGGTTGCCAGACAGCTCAGACTCAAATCATCCAAAACGGAATTGACCTTTTCGCTTCTACCTGCTCTTTGTCTCCTGTATTTCTATTTTATGTTTTTGGCACCGCTATTCACATCTTGTTGAAACCAGCAACCCAAGGTATATGTAAGACTTCTCCATCACTGTGTGAATCCAATGGGATTAACCGTAGCAATCCTCTTTCCAAACATCTCTTGTATATGGTCTCTTCTACATTTCCACAGACACGACCTTAGTTCTGGCTTTCCTCACTTATTATGTCAACAATCACAGTCCCTTTCTAACAGATGTAGTCACCTTCAGGACTATTTTTGTGTATTCATTCAACAGACCCTTGATGAAACTCACCTAGGTGCCAGGCACAACAAAGTGCTAGGGACACATCAGTGAGCAATCTCCCTCTCAGAGCTTATATGCTGGTGGTGGATATAAGTGAGAAGTAGATGAACAAGTAAAATATTACGTGCTGTGTAGAAAATAAGAGAATTTAATATTACTCAGGGTGACAAATTAGGGAGGAGGATCTGGGAGGGCCTCTTTGAGGTGTGTAGCTGTACCCTAGCAAAGAAAAGGAGCGAGATATAAAGAATGAGGTGGAAAAGCATTTCAAACAGAGGGAACATGCTATGCCTTCAAAGACACAGAGGAAGGAAAGCACTTGGCCTGTTTAAGGAGCCAGAGGACCACTGTGCAGTAAGAGCGGTAGGGAGCATAGTCAAGTGAAGGAGGAGATACGGCTGCAGCCAGAGCATCAAAGGGCTTAGAGGCCAGTCTTCCATGGCCTGAGAACTATCTCTGCACTCAAAATGAGATCACAGCACCGCTCCTTTTAAATTTTAAATTCTGTCTCCCTGTTACTGATGGGATAATGTTCAAACTGCGCCTGATGATATTCAGGGCCCTTCCTGGTCTGGATGCTACTTGCCTTTCCAGCACTTTGCTCTGAAACAACCCACATTCACATGGAATTTATGTACTCTAGCTGTGCCTCCTTTTCACGTCTTCTTTCCTTAACTGGAAAAGCTCCATCTCTATGTGATAATCACCATTTCATCCTCTAAGACTAATCTTAAGTTTTACAGGAGGAGCCAATACATTGCTCTCTGTTATTTCACAGGTAACTCTATACTGTGATCTTGCGATGCTTCGTACATCTCTCCCATCATCCTGTGAACCCCTGAGAATGTGAGAGTCTGAATCATATGTGTCACGGCAGCCATGGTGTCTGAAATAGAACTGGCTTCAATACATGTTTACTCAGGGAGGGTGGAGGGAGGGGGAGGGAAGGAAGAATGAAGAAGTTTTGCCCAAATGCACTGGAATGAAATTCATGACATTCTGATTTCATCTAGTCTAAGGTTTAGTCTATTCTTCAAAATCAAATTAAAATCAAAAATCATTTATTGAATGACTTTTATATATGATACATTAGTCCAGTTATTGGTAAACGATGCTGAACTATCAGAGAAATTCTGAGCAAAGAAATGCTACATGTCATAAAGGAACTAGCACTGGCTCTGCTACTTGATATCAGTTAAGACCTTGAGGTACGAAGCCCCCAAATTCCACTTCTTGAATATACATTATAGGCAGTATCTAATGGACACAAGAGAAGTGCCCACCTTACAAATGAAGAAAATAAGTTTGCTTTTTAAGAGCTGAATGAGTAAAAACTGGATAATCCATCATGGGAGGTAACTGTGGGCTGGAACACCCGAGACTATTTTCAAGGTGACCAAGCTGCAATCTCAGCAAAAGGGAAAATGGCATAAGCAAATCTCTAATGCCAAGTAGAGACAAGTGACATGGATGTAACAACAAACAGATATGATAAATATTTTTGTTACGACACAGGAGAATTCTCTGATCGTCTCTGAGTGAATATATTAGCTTTCTGGTTTATACATCAGCTCCTTGTGAGTTTGCACTAAAGTGCAAGTTAGTGCACACACCTCTGCACATTGACAAAGATGAATATGTGACCAGAAGGCTGAAGAACACTCTCCCAACTGTGGTCACTTCACCATGGTTGACATGCTGTGTGACCGTGCCTGGCTGCCAGCTGGCCTGCCCCGATCAGATCTCACGACAGCTACCCCTCTTGCATTAAAACAAACATTTTAGGTCAAGGTCAGCACAGGGAGTCCTTTCATCAGGATGACAACACAAGGCCAAGTGCATTCCAGTCACGACCAGACATGGATTCAGAATGAAATGTAACTGACACAGCCCGGCTCCTAAGTGACCTTCAGATGCCAGTGTCAGTCAAATGATTCTAAAGAGAAATTAAGCTCGAGTTATATTGCTATATTCATCTGGAATGCATTACTAAATATAGACATGAAATGGAGATAATTTTTTTAGAACTTGGGAGCCAACTCTGTGGTGGATAACAGAGATGCCTGAAGCAAGAAAAAGAACTAAAATGGTGCCCATGAGTCCTATAAGTCTGTAATGCTACAATCAACATTTCCAATGCTAAAATGTAAGTTCACGTCTACTTCATATAAACAGGTTCTTGTCCAGAGTAGAATATTGGAAAAGGTCTGGGTGAACTAATCCCTTATTCAAAGTCACTGTGAACGTTCAACCCAACAAGGTTGGAGTACCATGGGAGGAAGGTGTACAGTTCTGAGTTGGTAACTGGAATAGCACATGGCTAGAATGAGTCTTATCTATATGACAATCTTATGTCTACTAAACAGGACACGCCTAAAAGGAAATGAATAAAGTTCGAGGTGCCGTTGATATTGTAAAGACTCATATCCACCGTGCTACCTGTCATGGTGATGAAACCATGTATACCTGATAGTTACCAGCCTTATAAAGAGTACTGTGGTTTAGGACAAGACTCTGTCACTACACTTGAAAAATTCCTTTCTGATTTTGATGATTGCATCAAGAAAGTCAGTCTCTTTGACAAAAGATTATAAACTTCCCTGCCAATATCTTTTTGTTGTATTTTTCCATTTTTCATTTGCCTTAGCATCACAGTTTTCTGTGTGAATTTTGGAATTTCCATTCTAGAAGATCTAACACCTAAAGCCACTGAAGAATCCTTTTCTAATTTTGATGGTGGACCTTTCTAGCCACCTTCTGCCCCAAACACAAATCAACTACTGCAACATTGTCTGAGGTTTAAAATTCACACTTACGTATTCAGTTCTACTATTAAGCTTAAATATTAAAAATAGACAAGCTTATTTGAATACTTTGTAACTGTCGTCTAATCCAGGATATGTTTAACTTTATGTGGAATTTTAAATGTTTGTAACAGAGCAAAATTTTAAGCCCTTAACAAAGCTTCCTTCAGAGGAAAAAATAATGTATGAAAGTTTCTTAAGTGCCTTTCAGTTTGGGATCTATGGGGGTCTTCTGCTGTGTCTCAGAGTAAAATAACTTTGAGGCAACACCAACTAAAACCTGAAGGAAAGTGTGGTTTCAGGGTGTCTCCCATTACACCCAAGCTAAATTCTACTGAAACTGTCTGTGAGAGACTGTATTACCACTCAGAAAATATTATCAGTGACATATCAAAATGAAGATTTACATTTAACTGATGACTGAGAAACAGAAGTAGTGTCTTCATGCAAGACACCAATTTCAAAAACATCAAAAGGTTTTTGGGTTTACTTTTCTAGGGCCTAAGAAAAATATATACAAGTAAAGTTCCCTCTCTTTCAATGTTTTATTTCAAATTGAGCCAAAGAAAACCAAGCTGAAATCGCATCATTTGAAAAAAATAGGGGATTAAGAATGACATAACTGAGTGGAAGAAAAAGGAGAATGTTTCTTCATAGAAGCATTCCCACTAATGAAGAAGAAATGAGGGAATTAGGAGATCATTATTTGGCAAACTTCTAATGAAATACTGAATCGAGACAAAGAGCATTAGTGCCCACCAACATCATAAAGAGACATGAGAGATTATGTACCTCTTGATAGAATATACAATAGCATCTATGAAGTATTCGTCCCCCACTCAGATTAACTCTCTAGATCAAACTAACAGTTTGCAAGAGCCACAGGAGACAGAAGAACATAATAAATAAAAAACGAGGAAACCCAGTCAGCAAAATCTAAAATGTGGGAGATTCCACAGGACAAGTGACCGAGTATCTTCAAAAAAATAATTATGAAGGGAAAAAAAATAGAGGATAGAAACCTCTAGATGAAAAGAAACCCCTGAGAGATGGACACATCGAAGGCAATGCATGAAATCTGTTTGGATCCTCATTCAAGCTAATTGTAAATGAGTGGATGACTTTACAATCAGTGAAATTAGAACTACACACTTGATGACATTGAGAAATTACTGCAAATGTTTTGAAATGCATGATAATGGCACTGGAGTTATGCTTAAAGTATCCTTATCTTTTCGGGGTGTATAACCATTTCAAAGGATGAATTATAAAATGTCTGAGATTTGCTTCATAGTAATCTAGTAGAGGGAGGGTGCTTTAGATGAAACGAGATTGGGTTAACGGTTTTGTAGCTAGGTACTCGGTACATGGGATTCACTGTGGCATTCTAATTTTGTATACGTTTGACATTTTTCACAATAAAGGCTGGAAAATTTTAAAATTGGGAAAAAAATGATGAATAAGACTTACCCTGCTGGATATCCTTCATTTCTAAATGCAAACTAGATATCAAGATTCCCACAGTTTGAGATCGTTTTCCATCTAATAACTTGATGATCTGGAATTAAAAAAATTAGCACAAGCTCAAATGACCAAGCAATCTTTCAGAAGCATACCGAAAACATCCAGTTTTAGATAACTGATTGGTAAACTACACTCACCCTATTTTAATACTTTAACTTAAAAATAACTTATCCACAAGTATAAAAATTTTAGAAAATAAAGGAAAACCACCACCACAAATTCCACCAATCTAATACGAGCACTCAAATCTTTATTTACTCTGCTTTTTATTCAAACACATCTTAACTAAGTTGTAATTGCAACACATGTGCAAGTTTTTATCCAACTTTTCCACTTATCATTGGCCTATTTCCATGTTGGACTTCATAAGTCATTTCATAGCCTCCAGCCTCCTTGGCTGCAAGATCATCCACTGAGTGGTTTAGGGGAAAGATCACTGCAATCTCGACTCTGCTGTTTACCAGTGATATGGCCTTGGAAAAGTGACTTAACCTCTAGGAATTCAACCTTTTCATCATGAAGCAGGGCTGACTGGACTTAGTGTGTACATTTATTCCAGAAATTAAATGGCATAATATATGTAAACCACCTAAAATAGTTCCTGACATAGACTTACTATTTAAATAAAATTTCCCTATTCAGGAGGGGTAGTTTACTTTCTATTTGCACTATGACTAATATAAATAACACTTTGTACACACAGATTTAATGTGAAATTATTTAGAAGTTGTCTTTTATTATAATATATATTTATAGAAACTTTTATAATCTTTTTAGAAACTCCAAATACCTCATTGCCAATACTCCATGGAGAGCTCATCATAGTTTTATCTCTTTCTAAAGCAAATCAGCTCCAAAGAACGTATTGCACAGTGGGCACTGAGGGAAAAAAAATGATCTTTTTTCCTCTCTTGTGGAAGGGCTACAAAAATCAATAGGAAATACACACAAAAACTCACCAAGTCTTATGTTTAATACACTTTGCTGCGTAAAATACAAACTGAAGAGCTATGCTTCCTCTTCCTACATACATACAAACTTGCCAGAAATGTAGTGAAGACAAGATTAAACAGCAACAAACATCTACATTTACACTAGTACTAACTAGCTGAGTTGCTTGCTGGTTGAACAACAAGGGATAACATGAGTCTGTTCCAACCAAGACTGTCTGTTTGTCCAACTGTCTAATTATCTATCCATTGATTGATGCTGAATCAATTTTTGCCGGCCATTCATCTTTCCCTGCTCAGCATGGCTACTCTTATATTGCTGTTAGGCCAAAAGTACAGTAAACATAAGCTTTCATCAAGGTAAAAGGAAAATCTGACTTTTTAGCTTAATGTGTTTAATTATTTCAACATTAGCCTTAGAGAAAGATTCTTGGAGGATACAGAATTTCAGATTTTGAAAGAAGTAAAGAAGGTACTTGGTATTTTTATTTATTTTTTATATAAAAGCAAAGGAAGAAGAGATTATGTATAATCAAATACTGTCTTAAAAATGCAATTACTGGCTTTTTCTTAGAGAACACAAATCTAAAGTGAAATGATTTTTAAAGGCCAATACAAAATTAAGAAAGCCTACCAAAGCTTTGTGTAAATATTCAGGCATTTATTCATTCATTAACAAATATCTGCTGTGCATTTGTTACATGCCTGGCACTGCTGTGGGCTCGTGTCATTGACCTCATAAATTTTGTAGAACTTTATGATTTAAAATTGCTGAGAACTAAAAAGGCAACTAAAACCATGACTTGAACTAACTGTAAAGCAAATTCAGATAACAAAAGGAATTGACTAGATTTATCCTTAAAAGACCAAGATAGCAACTGAGATATAACCTTGGTGGTGGCATACACATCAGTGTCAAGGAGACAGGCACAGGAATCAAATTTACGACAGGAGCACAATTGGGTTGCAAAAATATCTTCAAACAAATATTCACCATGCTATCCAGTTAGGGTTCTGAAAACCCTGCATAACTCATTTCTATCTACAGGAAAAACAAGGTTCAAATTCAAGGTTTTCTAGTAGCTAATTAAAAGAAAGCAAGAGAGTAGCCATAAGAGAACAGAGAGAGATGGAGGGATTGAAATTGAGATTGAGATAATGTCTGTCACTGGATTAAAAACAAGCAGCCATTGTCAAAAAATCTACAAACAATAAATGCTGGAGAGGGTGTGGAGAAAAGGGAACCCTCCTACACTGCTAGTAGGACGGTAAATTGGTACAGTCACTGTGGAGAACAATATGGAGGTTCCTTAAAAAACTAAAAATAGAATCATCATATGATCCAGCAATCTCACTCCTGGGCATATATCTGGAGAAAACCATACTTCGAAAAGATACATGCACCCCAATCATCACAGCAGCACTATTTACCATAGCCAAGGCATGGAAGCAACCCAAGTGCCCATGAGAAGATAAATGAATAAAGTAGATGTGGTATATATACGCAATGGAATACTACTAAGCCATTAAAAAGAATGATATTCCACCATTTACAACAACATGGATGGACCCAGAGATCACCATACTAACTGAAGTAAGACAGAGAAAGACAAATATCATGTCACTTATATGTAGAACCAAAAAAGATGCTATAAATGAACTTATTTACAAAACAGACATGGACTCACAGACTTCAGAAACAAATTTATGGTCACCAAAGGGGAAAGGTGGGGCAGCGGAATAAATTAGGAGCTTGGGATTAACATATACACACTACCATACATAAGATAATCAACAAGGACCTATTGTATAGAACAGGGAACTCTACTCACTATTCTGTAATAACCTATACCAGAAAAGCATCTGAAAAAGAATGGATATATGTGTATATATAACTGAATCACTTTGCTGTATATCTGAAACTAACACAATATTGTAAATCAACCACACTCCAAAATAAAATTAAAATTAAAATAAATAAAAAATAAAAATAAAAACAAGCAAATCCATCCCCACTTTATTGTTTAACCAGGCTGACCTGTGGAAAAGATGTTACCATCCTTGCAATTCTAATAACCTGGCATGTCACGTGTTTGCAAAGAAAGTGTCTGTTACTTTCAGCTGGACTAAAACCCTGAGTTTTCTGAAATGTGGTACTACTGCCTAAAAGCGGGGTAGGCAGTGCTCAAGTCAGAGCATTTGTATTCTCTCCGCTATTTATGTCAAATTCTCTGTCTACCTCTAACTAGACCTTTAAAAATGTACCTGTAAGTTTCCATATAGTCTCTCTTCAGTTGTGGAATAATACCAGGTTTCTCAAAACCAGCTAAACGGTAGGAACACAATGGACATGGAATGGATACATGCCCTAAGCCCTCATCATTTCTTTCGTTTTCATGATTGAAAGGTTTAATTTTTTTCTTTTACTACAGTGAAAAAACAAACAAAAAAAAAACAGAGAGATGAAATCTACCATATTAACAAAATTTTAAATGTACAGTACATCACTGTTGTACAGCAGATGTCTAGAAGTTTTTCATCCTACATGATGGAAACTACACATCCCTTGAAGAGCTATACTCCATTTCCTTCTCCCCTCAGCCCCTGGGCAGCTTTCTGCTTCTACAAGTTTGACTACTTTAGACACCTCATGTCAGTAGAATCAAGCAGTGTTTCTCCTTCTGTGAATGGCTGATTTCACTTAGAATAACATCCTCGAGGTTCATACATGTTGTAGTGTGGGACAGAATTTCCTTCTTAAGGCTGAATAATATTCCACTGTGTTTGTGTGTATATATATGTGTGTATATACCTATCTACATATACATATGTGTATATATGTATTCCACTGTGTGTGCGCATATATATAAATGCATCCGTCAGTGAACATTTAGCTTATTTCTACTTCTTGACTTTTGTGAATAATGCTGCAATGAAAGGGGGAGTGCAAATACCTCTTTGAGATCTTGTTTTCAATTCTTTTGGATAACTACCCAGAAATGGGATTGCTGGATAACGTAGCAGTTCTATTTTTCTAATTTCTCAACAGCTTTACCAACACTTATGTTTTTATTTTTGATAACAGCCATCCTACTAGCTGTGGTTTTGATTTGCATTTCCCTGATATTAGTGATGCTGAACATCCTTTCATACACTCGTCGGCCCTTTGTATGTCTTTGGAGAAATGTCTATACAAGTCCTTGACCATTTTTAAATCAGGTTTTTAAAAACTGAGTTGTAGGAGGTCCTTATGTATTTTGGGATATTAACCCTTTATCAGATATCAGATGGTTTGCAAATATTTTCTCCCTATTCCACGTATTTCCTTTTCACTCTGCTGATTGTTTCTTTTGCTGTGCAGATGCTTCTTAATTTGATGTAGTCCCACTTGTCTATTTTTGCTTTTGTTGCCTGTGGTTTGGTGCCAGGAAATAACTGGCAAGACCACTGTTATGAAGCTTTTCTCATGTTTTCTTATAGGAATTTTATATTTCATATCTTTGTCTTGAATCTATTTTGAATTGATTTTTGTTTATGCTGAAAGGTAACGGTCTAATTTCATTCTTTTGCATTTTTTATACATCCTTATTGGAGTATAATTGCTTTACAATGTTGTGTTAGTTTCTGTTACAATAAAGTGAATCAGCTATATTTATACATATATCCCCATATCCCCTCCCTCCCACCCTCCCCATCCAACTCCTCTAGGTCATCACAAAGCACCAAGCCAGTCTCTCTGTGCTCTGCAGCAGCTTCCCACTAGCCATCTATTTTACATTTTGTAGTGTATATATGTCAATGTTATTCTCTCACTACATCCCATCCTCCCTTTCCCCCCCATGTCCTTAAGTCTGTTCTCTACTTCCCTGCACCATTTGTTGAAAAGACTATCCTGTCCCCACTTTTTTAGTCTTGGCACTCTTGTTGAAGATCATTTGACCATATATATGTGGGTTTACTTCTGAGCTCTCCTGTTCTATTGGTCCATGTCTGTCTTTATATGAGTACTGTCATGTTTTGAACACTGTACCGGCATACCTTGGAGATACTGCAGGTTTGGTTCCAGACCACTGCAATAAAGTGTGTCACACAAACTTTTTGCTTTCCAGTGCATATAAAAATTGTTTACACTATACTATAGTCTATTAAATGTGCAAGAGTATTATGGCTGAAAAAAGCAATGTATATACCTTAGTTAAAAAATAGTTTATTACTAAAAAATGCTAACTATCACTTGAGCCCTTCAGCAAGTGGTAACATTTTTGCTGATGGAGGATCTTGTCTTGATGTTGATGACTTCTGACTGGTTATGGTGGTGGTTGCTGAAAGTTGGGGTGGATGTAGTAACTTCTTAAAATAACACAGCAATAAAGTCTGCCACTTCAATTGACTCTTCCTTTCACAAACAACTTCTCCGTAGCATGCAATGCTATTTGATAGCATTTTATCTAGAGTAGAACTTCTTTCAAAATTGGAATCAATCCTCTAAAACCATGCTGCTCCTTTACCAACTAAGTTTCTGTCATAGTAAAAGTCCTCTGTTGTCATTTCAACAATTTTCATACCCCTTCACAAGGGGTAATTCCATCTCAAGAAACCATTTTCTTTGCTTATTCAGATGAAACAACTCATCTGTTAAAGTTTTATTATGAGATTGCAGCAATTCAGTCACATCTTCAGGTTCCACTTATAACTCCAGTTCTCCTGCAATTTCCACCACACCTGCCATGATGTCCTCAAAGTCATCCATGAGTGCTGAAATCAACCTCTCACAAACTCCTACTCCTGTTGATATTTTGATCTCTTACCATGAGTCACCAATGTTCTTAATGGCATCTTAATGGTGAATCTTAATCATCTTAATGGTGAATCCTTTCCAGAAGGTTTTCAACTGTCTTTTCCCAGATCTGTCAGAGGAATCACTATTTATGGCAGCTATAGCTTTACAAAATGTAAATTCCTTAAAGAATAAGACTTGAAATGAGAAATTACTCCTTGATGCATGGGCTGCAGAATGAATGCTGTGTTAGCAGGCATGAAAACAACATGAATCTCACTGCACATCGCCATCAGAGCTCGTGAGTATCAGGTGCATTGTGAATGGGCAGTAATATTTTGAAAGGAATATTTTACCTGAGCAGTAGGTCTAAACAGTGGGCTTAAAATATTCAGTTAGCCATGTTGTAAACAGATGTGCTGTGATCTAGGCTTTGTGGCTCCATTTATAGAGCACAGGAAGAGTAAAATTAGCACAGTTCTTAAGGGTCCTAGGATGTTGGGAATGGTGAATGAGCACTGGCTTCAGCTTCAATTCACCAGATGCTTCAGCCCCTAACAAGAGAGTCAGCCTGTCCTTTGAAGCCAGGCTTTGACTTCTCCTTCTTGAGCTATGAAAGTCCTTGATGGCATCTTCTTCCAACAGAAGGCTGTTTCAGCTACATTAGAAATCTGTTGTTTAGTGTAGCCATCTTTATGAATTACCTTAGCTAGATCTTCTGGATAACTTGCTGCTTCATCTTGCACTTTTATGTTATAGAGATGGCTTCTTTCCTTAAACCTCATGAACCAACCTCCACTAGCTTCAAACCTTTCTGCAGCTTCCTCACCTCTCTCAGCCTTCATGAAACTGATGAGAATTAGGACCTTGCTCTGGATTAGGCTTTGGCTTCAGGGAATGTTGCAACTGATCTGATCTATCTAGACCACTAAAACTTTCATCCTTTCACTTTCTTAGCATCTGCGTGTTCCCTGGAGTAGCACATTGAATTTCCTCCAAATTTTTTTCCTTTGCATTCACAATTTGGCTAACTGTTTGGTGCAAAAGGCCTAGCTTTGGGCATATCTCGGCTTTCGACATACCTTCCTCACTAAGCTTAATCATTTCTAGCTCCTGATTTAAAGTGAGAGATGTATGAATCTTCCTTTCCCTTGAACACTTAGAGGACATTGTGGGGTTCTTAACTGGCCTAATTTCAACATTGTTGAGTCTTAGGGAAGAGCGAGGCCTGAGGAGGGGGACAGAGAAGGGGGAACGGCTGGTTGGTGGAGCAGTCAGAACATACCCAACATTGATTCGGTTCCCCATCTTACACGCGCACAGTTCATGGTGCCCAAACGATGACAACAGTTACAACAAAGATCGCCGATGGCAGATCACTACAACAAATATAATAATAATGAGAAAGCTTGAAATATTGTGAGAATTACCAAAATTTGACACAGAGCCACGAAGTGAGCAATGCTGCTGGGGAAAAATGGCACCAATAGACTCCATGCAGGGTTGCCACAAACCTTCAATTTGTAAAAAATGCAGTATCTGCAAAGCACAATAAAGCAAAGCACAATAGAATAAGGGCATCTGTAGTTTGTAATGCTTTGAATTTAGGAAGTGGAGGACACTACCAGACAAATTACAAGAAAAAAAAAATTAGGAGTAAAAAGGGGGTTAAAGAAACCCACAAAGAGTAGAATAAACACAAATTTTAAAATATCCTTAAGCCTAATATGCAAAATGACTAAAAAGAAAACACACACACATGGAGGAAAACAACACATCAGACTTAATAAACTGACTCAGTGAGAGTTCAGTCAGCTAATAAGTCTGGT
Source organism: Hippopotamus amphibius kiboko (assembly GCF_030028045.1). NCBI lineage: Eukaryota > Metazoa > Chordata > Mammalia > Artiodactyla > Hippopotamidae > Hippopotamus > Hippopotamus amphibius. The sequence continues at coordinate 178,323,618 of NC_080187.1, read as the reverse complement.
CCAAGACTTTAGTATATATTCATATCATTCCTGAGGTCACTTGAGGTTGTATTTCTACAGAACAGACTTACAGAAATTGTTCAAAAAACATGTCCTTTTTACATTTTTATAGATATTGTCAAATTGTTTCCAATAGGTGCCATCAATTTACACTCCAGCCAAGTATTTGAGAGTGACAGGTTTCCTGTTCCCTCACCCACTCTGGGTATTATCTATTTTAAAAATGTTGGCCAATATGATAGCTAAATTTTTTTTTCCACTATTTGGCATTTTTAATGATTTCATAGTAAGGGTAACCATTTGGTCATTGGTCACATGTTCTTGTGAACTGTGTTTGTATCCTTTTTGCTTTTTCCCAATGACTATCTATGGGACTGGTTCAATGCAAAGAAATTTAAATAATGACATCGCTGAACAGCAGGAAGAAAGACTTACACAGATATTGCTGTGGATAAGAGGCGTTTTCCAAGGGCAGAAGAGGGAAGGGAACTACCTTTTACTGCACCCCTACTAAGGTTTTATGCGCCTCTGCACACGAGCCAGTCCAAATGGACAGTTGTGAATTGGGGGCAGTGAGCACCTCAATATTGTAAACTTTTATTCCTTTAGTGGCCCCCTGTGGATTTCCAGAAAGGTAACAGTATTTCACGCTCAAGAGTCCTGTAAAGTCAGTGCAGTCACCTCACTGCTATGGCTTTAAAGCAAGGGGCACAGAACTAGAAGGACATTTTGTTCTGCTAAGCCAACTCTCCTTTTGATATATGTGATCAAATCTCACAACTTCTTACCCAGAGTTTTACCTGTTATCTGAGGCATTTACCTTCATGGCAGAGTAGGTAGGAAGAAAGCATTGAGGAAAAAAGTCTGAGAAAACCGATGGAGACAATGAACAAGGAAAAGAAGGAGGGAGAACAAAGATTTTTTTTAAAAAAGATGTTCAATTAGTTGTCAACCAATAATTATTATACTGCTTTTAAAATATTTTTTTAGAATCACGGTCAAGTTTCAAATAATCAGATCCAATTTATGTAGAACCTCCTACCAACTGAAAATTCCCCTTGTTTTTCTTTATTGTATTATATGCATTCTTGCTAAGCTAACTTCTAGACAGATAAAGTCAACTTCAAAATTCCTCTCTGAAGAGAAAGAAAATATGACAGGAAGATAAACTAACCTTGGATATTCTTCCCAATTCACTAGCTTCTATAAATATTCTCTACTACCCTGGGCTTGAAAGAAATCACTATCATCTATACCTTCCATATGTGCATGACTGAACAGTGTAGACTGGCAATTATCTGGAAAACTTTTAGAATCCTAAATTGCCTGAGGCTGTCAGATATTTAACAGTCTGTTTTTTATATAGTAGGAACTTTACTATTTAATACACTAAAAAAATAACCACAGGACTTTAAATACAGAAAACCCATAACACAGCAAATCATTTATTAACTCAAAAATTTAATTAATCAGCACCAACCCATTCTTTAAGCATTCTGGTTGTTATTATTCTGTGTTATTTTAACAAATTTTTAAAGTTGTCTGGCGCAGGTCAAAGGTTCCCCAAAACACAACAATCTAAGTAGAAATACAAATAAAACTAAGAATCAGAGCCATAAATGCAGTGGTCCTGCCCTCTGGCTTTTAGCTTTAGCTTTCCAAGCTGTCCTATTCCTCTGGCCAGCTATGGAAAGTGATGACATCGTCTGGTGACTAGCTGTTAAGAGAAAAATCAGGAGACCAGCCTTTTATTTCCAGGGCTTTCCTGACTCATCATCATACACCAATGCTGAAATGCAGCCAGTACAATTCAGCAACACTCACAATGTGCAAACTCTTATGTTGGTGCACCGCAGGGGTATAAAAATTAAAAATAATACACACACACACACACAAACACATATGTACATATATATAATATATACACACACATCCTTGTTCAATGGGAGTTCAAAGATCAGTTTAAAAGAGAAACTCACATAAATGAATTCAACATAAGGGAGCTATTTACAAGAATCAGTTAATGTAAAGAGTTTCTAACTATTCTTAGGTATATGTTCCCTTAAAATGCCAGGACTTATTGAAAGCGGGGGTTTTAAGTGAAATGGCTATTTCGGGCACAGTCTTCCTCTGGATAACCTGAAAGTATTTCCAGAAGTGTTATGTTCAATGCCTTTTTCCTGAAATAAAAGTCCAGGTCTCACCTTCAGAAAACCTCACCATGAGGGAGAGTTGAGAGATGAGAAGCTCTGCAGACCAGGATCCCCAAACGACACTGTAACCTAAGCGTCATTTACCCACATAGAAAGGGCTCCTTCCATTCTGAGAGGCCACTGGGGTGAAGGTTCTGCATGAGGCATTAAGACCAACCGGCCAGCAGGGCTGTTTTCACGTTGTAGACCTTGAGGCCAGCCCTCCACATCTGACTGCTGGACACTGGTAGGATTCCTGACTTTATGAGTCCATAGCTTCATAACGTGAATGTTGAGTTAATAGTTTTCCACATGGATGTGGAGCCAGTAGGCAGAATTATGCCTTTAAGCTCTCAGTGTGACCTTCTTCCAAGGGGATCCTTGGAATAAAATGCCCATTTCAGGCTGTTCGAGAAAGATATTTCAGAAAACATTTATGAGAGAGTATGAGTACTTATAAAAGTCTGCTCATCTAATGAATATTCTGCTTTAAGTGGATTTTGGAAACACTCAGCTGTTAGCATTGAAGAAACCTGCAAATGTTGCCGGACTTATTCTCTTCCTTTGGAATGACCAGATATTTAAGAATGGATCTTACTTTAGAAGAAAGTTCACACTTTAAGAAATTATTATGGTTACAGGCATATAACACACTCATCTTTATAGCCATTTTCCATCAAACAAGTAAAACACAAGCCTCCCTCCGCTAATTGTAAACACAACCTATATTTTTCATCCTCTTCCTATGCTATGCCTGCTCCCAATACCCGTTTCTCATTCTTCTTTGCCTTTAGGTGCATATTACTTGATTTGATATAATCCTCAAGATCATTTTCTAGTATTAATTAACTTTCAGCACCAAAGCAGTTCACTTTATGTCTGACTCGAACTCCTCAGGCTTCCATTTCAAACGATCTTGTTCTGCTCTCAGGGAAGGCAGACGACCGCTGCTCTCATCCTCTCCTACACAAAGCTCCTTCAGAAACTGCAAGACCATCTTTTTTTTTTTTTTTCCCCAAACAAGAGATGCTTTATAACAAAGCCTTAAAAATCAGTTTTTGAGAAGCATTAGCAAGCCCTCAGTTTATCTTGGTCCTATCTGGAGTCAGCTGAACTTGGCAACACATGGCCTTCTCCGAGGTATAATTACAGTCTGGAGGAGAATGCAATTTGTGCAGCATTCCACTGACCTACAAGCTGACCTTGTGCAGGGGCAAATTCACAGGTTGCGTTAAACCCTATTAGACATGCCTAGTTTAAGGCAAAGCCTTTCCAGACCCCCACCGCATGCTAGGATTAGGGCTTGTCACACATGCGCACTATTACATCGCCTAAGGAACTCTTGCCATGCCTTGCAGAGAGGGGAAGGCAGGCCCACACCCCACCCTGTCTAAACCTTGCACCTTGAGCCTGTGCATCCAAATTATTATTATTTCTTACACATGTGGATTTAAAAAAAAAAAAACCTGCCCCTTTGAATAAGAATGAAGACAGGAATGGGAAGACAGATTTGCTCCAGTGGAAAAACCACACCCTGACTGCTCAGCTAGAAAAGTCTTGCCAGACAGACCGAGAAAGAATTCCTGCCAGGGCCAGTGGGATTTTCACATCTACATAAAATCCATATATATCTTCAGCTTTCTGCCTGAGCTTGGCAAACGTGGCCAGAAATAAAAATAAAAATAAATGGTCTGGATAGGCCACGAACGCTGGAAGCATGCTTGGCCAAGTGAGTTCGGCACAGCTACAAAATAAAGAGAATCACACAAGCCTTCTTCTTCCAGGGAGCTCTCCCTGTCTAAAAAAGTGAAGTCATTTCTACACTTATATCTTAGCGAAACACCAAACACACTGAAAGCTAAAGCAGATCAAGGGTGGGGAGGGTACTTTATTCTTCGGCTTAGCCCTCACATTTGAACTTTCTCAGTTCCAGTCACAGGATTTCCATCTCCAGTGACGTCGGTTTTATCACAGAGCATGGAGGACAGGTCCCATGTCTAGTTAAATACAGCCGCATGTGTTATCACCGGTGAACATCTTTTGGTCACTTCAGGCAAATTAAGTACATGTGAAATTCGCTGCCTTTCCCTTTCTCCACCAAAAACAAACAAATAAATGAAGGATCCACATACACGGGTAGATATTTATTTTCAAGGCAGTGATATTTATCAAATCTCCACATGCAGGACATTTTCGACTATAGAGAACAAATGAGTATGTGGCTTGCCTCTCTCAGGGAGATCAAACAACACAGTGGAGAATACACAGAAAGGAGACAATCTGACTCTCCAAAGCAAAATTCTGAAAAACACTATTTCTATTTTTGTGCCTTCAGACTGGCCATATCTTTTGCTTATGCTTCATATCAACACTCACCAAATTCCACTACTTGGCAAAACTATAGACATTATGAGGCTGGCATAAAGCACATGCACTGCCGATGACAAGTCAGCTTGTCTCATTAACAGTAATCCTTTGCATTTCTAAGTCCCTAGCTTCCAAACGGACCAAGGAACCTTCATAACAACTGTTGCATTTATCTTGAAGATATTCTCATGCACTAGGTTGGAAAGCAGGTAGAATCCTATGGTGAAGATGTAGAAATCGATGCACCTATCCTAAGGGATTTAAGCTTGCATGATTGAGCTGACAATTTCCTCTGGATTCCTCCAAATCACAAATATAAATTAGAATGCAGTCTGAACTTCAGCTGGATTAGAGAGCGGTATCTTCTGGGGATGAGATATGGTATATATCAAGGAACCCCTAGTTTTAATTTTTACTCTCGTTTAACTCTCAACCATTCACATACCCCTCAAATTGGAAATCCTTTTATTATACGTAATAAAAATCTAATTTGGAGAACAGAGTGTTTCCCAATGGAAATTCCAAGAAGTAACACAAGATGATACAGGGCCATGAGGGACGGTAGCCCATGGAATGTAGGCCTCACACACCTCTCCCCCCAAAATCATGGAAATAAGCAAGTGACACAATCCCACTTCATAGCTGTGGCTCTCCTTGTGCACTCCCTGACATCGCTAGTGTGATGGGGACTGGAGATGAGACAGATAAGCAACTACTTTTCCCAGCCAGTACCAAGAGCGAGGGCCAGCTGGAGAGGAAGAGCAGGGCCCGAGCTGGCAGCCACCTTGCTCTCTCCTCAGGGGGAATGAGCGCTTCCTTGGAAATATGCATTTGCTTCTTGGTAGGTGCCCAGGAAAATAAATGCTGACTCAGGTTCCTTGTCCCTTCTTCTCCTGCGCTCCACCCCTGCCACTCTTTGGCATCACAGCCAGAAGAGCTGTTGGCTGGCTCCACGGTGCCATATTATGAAATGTCACCTGACTTGGCTTAAACAAGCCCGCGCTGCTGATGGCCAGTGTGGGCGGGTATGCCTCTGGGTAGTGGCCTCTGTCAACTGGCCTGATAGATGCCATTAAAATAAGCTTTCCACACGCAGCCTGATTATCTGTCCCACCAAACGTTTCAAGGAAAACTAAGCTTCACTGTTCTGTCAAACTGTTAGGTCTGAATCTCTTCCATGGCCTTATTTTTGGGGCCATGTAAAATTGCTCAGATGGAGTTTACTTTAAGGATTTAGGCTCTTCACCAAGAAATGTGAAAAGGCAAATTGTCATCCTGTCCTGCGTCTGAGAACATATTTGGCAACCCATTCCCTTACTGATGAGACAGAAAAACCCTTTTACTGCTTTTCGGGCCACTGAATTCTGTTCAGAAAGCAAATGGGGAGAGAAGGCCACAGCAGGTGAAGGCTGTGGCAGGGCAGGGAGTGAAGGGCACAGTGGATGGGAGGTGGGTATGGGCAGGAGGTTTTAGAGTTCTCATGTTATGTAGGAAACAAACTCCAAAAACAAAATCACATGCATTTTCTCTTGAGCAGAGACTCAGGAGAGAAAGTGACCAAGAGACATCAGTGCATTCACTGTCCTGTCTGAAGACAGGACCAAAGCTACTGTCACACCAAGGTACAGATGAGAAGTGTCTTCCTATGATTTCTTAGTGCTCAAGGCCCCTTAAAGAGTGCTTGCCTGTAATGAACATGAAATAATTCTAAACCACTGATAACTAACCTACGGAGAAGCAACTAGATAGAGGGTTATAAGCAGAAAAAAAAAAAAAAGAAAAAAACAGAGGAGTATGAAGATGTCAACTTCTAAAACATAAAATAAAAACAAAACAAATATTCACGACTCTGAAACTGATGGTGTGAATACTAAGCTATGGTGGTCAGAAAGTGAGAAGAAACAAAGACTCTCTTTGGGACAGATATTAACATCAGGACAACCTGGAAAAATTCAATTTCATACCTTCAGAGAGTCTCCAATCATCATGGCTCGACTTTCCCAAAGCCAGGAACTTATTCCATACGTGCAACTCACCCTTGAACAGCAGGAAGGAGAATTTACTTACTCTATTTTAGGAGGGATGAGAGCACTGTGTCTCATTACCCCACATACACCAGAGGCATGATGCCATAGGATCTTTGAGTCATGTTCTCCTTGTTTTTTGTTTTATACTTCTTTACTACAATCTCACTTCAAATGCCTGTCTCAATAACCAATCTGCATGCCTAGCAAAGACTGGTAGAGCAAATGTTCCTTCTCTTCCCCTTCCCACCCTACTAGACCTAGCATTGAGGGGCAAAGGGAAGCTTTCTCTCCATTATTCCTAAGTTGTACGGCAAACATCTCCATCCTATATACCTCTACATCCTGCAGGCAAAGCCCTTAGAGAAGTTTGGTGGAGACACTGAAAAACTGTCTATGGTATAAGGCAATTAACAACCTCTGGGATAGCCTCTAGAAGTTTAGTGTGCCTGTGAATTACCTAGGATGTCATTAAAAAAACAAAATCTCATTCACTAGGTATGGATGAGACCTGTTTTGGATAGAATTGTATTTCCCCTAAAAAAGATATGTTGACGTCTTAACCCCCAACACCCACAATGTGACCTTATTTGGAAATAGGGTCATCGTAGGTAAGATGAGGTCTAGACTGGAGTATACCTCTAATCTAATATGACTGGCATCCTTTTAAGAAGATGGCCATGTGAAGACACAGAGACACACCAGGAGAAGGTCATGTGTTGATGAAGGCAGCTGTATGCCAGGGAAGGCCAAAGATTGCCAGCAAACCACCAGAAGATAGGAAGAGGGGGAGAAGATTCCTCTATTGGTTTCAGAGGGAGCATGGCTCTGCCAACACCTTGATTTCAGACTTGTAGTCTCCAGAACTGTGGAGACAATAAACATTTGTTGCTTTAAGTCACCCAGTTCGAGATAGTTTAAATTGGCCCTAGGAAACTAACACAAGGAGTTGAGAATGTTTCATTTCTAACAATCTTCCAGGTGATACGTATGCTGCTGGTCCATGGATCACACTTGGAGTAGCCAGGTGACTGCAAATGAGGGAGTGAATGAATGAAGTATTTTGTTTACTATCACTGGCACTTAGCACAGTGCCTGATATATGTTTGTATGTTTATATAATCCCTAATTCCCAGAGTTTTTCCTGCTAACTAGCTGGAAATATACCCCTTTCTTCTATCAATCTCCATGCGGTCCCCTCTCAAGGGTATGTGCTTTTCTCAGATAAGGCCAATCCCAGGTACACAGATAGCCATACTGCCCTCCGAAAGACTATAAAAAACAAAGTGTATAAGACCTTTGGGCTTCCTGCCTTATATACTTAACTTTTCTCTTAATATTAAGATATTGAATCTAGTCTCATACATATTCTTGGTGGCTCAGGTAGGGCTTTTCTCTCCAAAATTTAGAGTGTTAGGCTTTTGAAAGGAACACATGCTAATAATTACTCCAAGCTGGTTAGAGATAATGGGCAACAGAAAAGTTATTATCTTCAATGTCATCGTATGTCTTTGATATGATAATCATTGCATTCAAGGTATCAGAAATGATGGATGGCCTTTGATTTCAAGTGTACCATGATGCAAATTACCTGGCTCTTTCTCATTCCTGCTTGCAAGGTGAAGAGCTAGTTGACAGTGGGCACTCCTAGCTTCAGGGCCTCCAGCCACTAGACGGCAAAATCTGTGACAAAACCCAAAAAGAAACACTTCCTCTTTGAAGATACCTAGGGCTACTTTCCTTTTTTTCCTTTTGCGGACATACTTCATCTAGAACAACCTCGCACGTAGTTCTAATTTGCAGCCATTGCTGTAACATACACTATTTACCACCTAAGCCATTCTACCCTGTTAACTTTCTGGGTAACAACAGTTGACATAAGCACCGCATTGTTTCTAGGAGGCTCCCTGAGTTCCTTCTATGAACATAAAATGATGATTCCAGGAAATGTTAGCAGAAAGGAAAGATGAAAGAGCACTGTATACACATATTTTAAAACTGCTACAAGTTTTGTTAGGGCTTACAGTCTATAACCCAGCACATTTCCCCTATAATTAGTCTTTATCATCCTCCTTACCCTCATAGCCCATGAATCACGGAAAGAAAACACATTATACACTTCAGTCATCCAAAATGGAGTAACATCGTGATCCAAAATATTTACTCACCATCGTCCAACATCCTCCACATCCATCCTGGCTAGAATCATGAATACATGTTCCCTGAGTTCTCTCATATAGACAAGTCACCTTCTGATAGCATGAGTACCACAAGCACACAGTAGGTGATTTGTCCAGAGTCCTCCAGATGTCCTACTTCTACTCCTCTGTTCCTTCCCTAGCAATACATCTCACTCCAGCAAGGATGTGAGTGCCTCATCAATCATGTTGTGACAAGGCAACAGCCCTCTAAGATGTGAAAATCACAAGTACTTTGAGTTTTAAGGCAGCAGAGTAAAGGCCGGTCCACTTCCTTTTCTCTTATAAGATCAACCCCAAATGATAAGACTGAGGATCAGAAACATTCAATCTACCTCCAGTGAAGTTAGCAGACCCCCTTAATTTCAAAACAGAAACACGAAGGCAGAAGTGACTGGGGGAGTGATAAATTCCATGGCAGAGTGACAGAAGGACACACCTAATCATCTGCAGAGGAAAGCAGAACCGGGACATGCATGAATTAGAGGCACCGCATGCTGGGGGAGGGGGAGGGAGGGAGGCGGCTAAAAATAAGAGGATTATTTAGAAGTTAGTATATGGGGACTTCCCTGGTAGTGCAGTGGTTAAGAATCCGCCTCCCAATGTAGGGGACACAGGTTAGATGCCTGGTCCGGGAAGATCCCACACGCCACAGAGCAACTAAGCCCTTGTGCCAAAACTACTGAGCCCATGCGCCACAACTACTGAAGCCCATATGCCTAGAGCCTGTGCTCTGCAACAAAGAGAAGCCACCGCAATGAGAAGCCTGCGCACCGCAATGAAGAGTAGCCCTGGCTCCCCACAACTAGAGAAAGCCTGCCCACAGCAGCAAAGACCCAATGCAGCCATAAATAAAATAAAATAAAATTAAATTAAAATTAAATTAACATAAAATAAAATTAAAAAGTTAGTATATGATACAGTTAGGTGCCAGGTATACAATCCCACCTATTATTATCAGGAAATATAGTTTCTAGACCAATTCAACCAGACAGGCTTGGGACTCATGGCATCAGGCACAGAAAAAAAGAAACTTGGAAGAAGGAAGAGAAGGAAAGGAGAAAGCAAAGGAAAATGTGAAGAAACTATAATTCATAAGTTCAGAAAGGTAACTGTATTCTTTTAAAAATGGGCTTTTATAAATTCACATAGAATTCTGAAATACAAAAATTCTTGTGTACCAAAATAGGAGGTCCATGGTGACTGCCTAAAATTGTATTCACAACAGATAGCAGGATACCAGAGAGATGGCCAGAGAGGGCATTGAAAACTGGTGCCCCTAGGGTGCAAGGTAGGAGCGGAATGGGGGGCAACAAGAAATCTTTTCTTTTTATTAACACTTTTAAAAGCTGTGAAATATTACAGAAAACAGTAGCATGTGCACATTTATGTACATTTTAAAGGATGACAAAAGTAAATCATGTATGGACACCCACCTTAAGAAACCGAGAACTGTCAAAACCTTTGAAGGCCTTCTATCTTCCCCTACAATTTTCCTCCAAAAGGACCATTTTTTCTAAATTGTATATTTATTATTCCCTTGCTTTAAAAAAAAGTTTTGCCACCAACGTATGATTTCATAACTTTTTTTGACTTTTTATGCTTTTAACTTCAGACCAATGGAATCCTTCTGTGACTTGCTTTTTCCACTGAACATCATGTTTAAGAATCATCCATGTGGATGCACGTAGCTGTGGTTGACTCTTGCTTTTTAAAAGCTGTACAGTATTCTGTGATACTCATCCACTCTGGTGATGATGGCCACTGCTGTCATTTTCAGATTTCTGCTATTATAAATTACGCTTTTGCAATCATTCTCACGAGACTCCTGGTACAAAGTTGCAAAACTTTGAGCAGAGGGTGTACACGCGTTCATGTGAAGTTGAGTCAAACTGTTTTCCAAGTACACAGAACGGACCTTCCCACTAGCAGTAGTCAGAGTTCTTACTGCTCCACACCCTCCCAACATTTCACAGTTATACTTTTTGATTTTTGTCAAGTTGATGGGCCTAAAAGGGTATCTCTGCATTGCCCTAGTTGTTGACTTGATCATCTTTTCATATATTTAGTGACCATTCATTCCATGACAAGCCTGGTCATATCTTTTGCCCATCTTTCTATTAGAAGATGACCATTTTATTACTGATTGGTAGGAATTCTACATATATTTTGGGTAGTAATTCTTCTTCAATTAAATATGTTACAAATGTCTTCTCCAAACTTGTGGTGTATCTTTTCATATTCTTTGTGGTATCTTTTGAGGAGCAAGAGTTTTAAATTTTCTAATGTCATTTTATTTAATGTACTTACTTATTTGATTTATGCTTCCTGCATCTTTTCCACATGAGGTTAAAAAGATATGCTCTTATATATTTTTTTTTAAACTATTAACTTTCCTTTCTCATTTATGTGCTTAATACATCTGGAATTGATCTTTATTCATGATGTGAGGGAGGAATCTATCTTCTTTTGGGGATATATATATATATATTTCCAATTTTGACAGTACTTCTTTTTAATAGTCATTTTTGCCCACTTATCTGAGAGACCACATTTGTCATATAGTGGTTTTCATATATGCATGGATCTGCTTCTGAACCGTCAATTCTTTCCACTGATCTTTGTTTTCTTCTGTGCCAGTTATTACCACACTACAGCTACCTTACTGCCTATTGCTTTATTTTTCTCAATGTGAGGCAGAATAAATATCCTACCTGCTTTTTCTTTTTCAGAATTTTTAATTTTTTTGAATGTTATGCTTATCATTCCCTTGCTTTTTAAAAAATAGTTTGCCACAAAAGTATGATTCCATAAAATTCTTTGGCTTTTTATGTTTTTAACTTCAGACCAATGGAATCATTTCTCTGTGACTTGCTTTTTTTCCACTAAACTTCATGTTTAAGGTTGTTTTTGTGAGGTTATTTTTGAGATTGTGCTCTTCTATACAAATCTTTAGAATAAGCTTGTCAAATTTCAAATCATCCTATTTAGATTTTGTTTGGAATTACTTTGAAACTAGAAATCAACTTGGGGTTAACTGACATCTTTCTAATACTGGTTTTCCTATTCATGAAGAGACTATATCTCTCCTTTTATTTAGTTCTACTTCAATGCTTTTGATATAATAATTTTTTATTTATTGCTGGATTCCATTTACTAATACTCTGTTTAGGATCTCCACATCTATATGAAAGAAAATGACCTGTAAGTTTTCTTTCACTTGCTGTCCTTGTCTGGTAGTGCTATCAAGACTATATGCTATATATGTGGAATCTAGGAAAATGGTACAGATGAACCAGTTTGCAAGGCAGAATTTGAGACACAGATGCAGAGAACAAACATATGGACACCAAGAGGGGAAAGCGGGGGTGGAGGGGATGGGATGAACTGGGAGATTGGGATTGACACATATACACTCATATGTATAAAACAGATAACTAATAGGAACCTGCTGTATAACACAGGGAACTCCATTTTGCTGTACAATAGAAACTAACAACATTGTAAAACAACTATATCCCAATTAAAAAAAATTTATTTAAAAAAAAAGACTATATGCTGGCTTTGAGCATAACATTTTCTATTCTCTCAAGTATTCTGTATAAGAAGAAAATGCTTGGTATAATAAAAACTTCTGGGCCTGGAACTTTATTGTAATAAGATTTTAAACTATGGATCCAATTTCCTTAATATTTATAGGACATTCCAATGTTCTATTTCTTCTTGACTCTGTTTTGGTAATTTATATTTTTCAAGAAAGTTTTAAATTTCATGTTATTTTCATTTATTGCCAAAAGTTTGCTCATGGTATTTTCTTACCTTATACCTTTCTATGGCATCTGTAGCTACATTCACTTTTACTTTCCTATTATCTTTATTTATGTTTGTTTGTTCTGCTCAACCTTGCCTAAAGTTTCTGAATTTTAGTTTCAAAGAATAAACTTTTGACTTTATTGATCTTCTATATCATATTAAATTTAAAAAAAATTTCCATTCTCATCTTAAAATGCACTAGGTTGAATCATATGAAATTTTAAATATTTGATAACATTTGACCTGCAAAAATGGCTCTTCCTGTTATTCAGTGTAATTTTTCCTTCAAATTTCTTTGTTTTCCGTTTTCTAGCTATCTACTTTGGATGCTTTATTTTTGACTTTTTTTCTACCATAAACACTCATGACAATACATTTTAGCAATATCCTTTGCGTCCTAATAACCAGTATTGTTTGAATTATAAGGGTTTTCTGAATCCCATTACAATTTCTTGATCCAGTTATTTGCAGGTGTGAATGTACATTTCAAAAGGCAGGAAGGTTTTTGTTATTGACATATTTAAATTATCTTTTTGTTATTGATAAATGACTTCTAACTTTATTTCATTTTGGCCAGAGGATGTGGTCTGTATGAAAAATGGCTTTAAATTTGAGGTTTTCAGGACCTTTGTTTTCCTTAGGTCTTTTAATACTGCTTGACTCTTAAAATTATATCCATGCATTATGTTGATAAAAATAAAGAATAAGTCAATTCAATTTTATTATTAATATAGAAACCAACCTAAAATATCACACTTTAAAGAGCATATCATCACCTAAATCAATGATTCTAGACATGGTTATATTTATTTATTCATAGCCTATCATGTTCTAAAAGGATTTAAGGAAGCACCCTTATGTTGGCTCCCAACAGCCATCATGACTTAAACACTGCACTACCAACATAGGTTACTATGAAAGCCAAATAAAAATAGTACTAGAAAACGCAGACAAATTCTATCATCTTTTTGTTGTACTGCATGATTTTCTCCTGGCACATCTTGAGGACGTTCATCTCTGATCATCTAGCTTAAATTCACTTGCTTTGATGACATCGCTGTGTCCCAACAGGAACACACGCAAATGAGAGGGTGAGATGGATCTCTGATAGCCCTCTGGGGGTTCAGAGTCATCCCTGCGTGAGAGACGAAGCTTCTGGTTGGCATCCAACCCCCTGTTCTCTTTTAGGGGTGACATCAGGGAATTTTTCATTGTTCTTATTCCTACTCCTGATGGCCACGAGGATGGTGGCAATAGTATGGTGGCAGCAGCAAACATTTATGCATCAGACACGCAGCTGAACACTTCACAGATTATTTTCCTTCTTGCAATCACCCTTTAAAAGAGGTACTATCGTTATTCTTACTTTACAGATGAGGAAGTTGTACAGAGGAGCCTTAGGAAGATGAAGGGACTTGCCCTATGGATAAAGTGATGACAAAGAAAAAGCCAGGCCTGTATGGTTTCCAGAAACCCCTGCGGAACCACGATGCTACCAGCTTCCATACTGAGCCCACTCGTGACTTCCGGTGCCCTGGGTGTGCTGGAGGAAGCAGCTGATGGGAAGCCTGCTTCCTGCCTTCCTGGCGGCTCTGAGGCAAACACACACCAAGATCTTAGCCAACTGGGGTGAACTCCCTGTGCTGGCCTGTGAGTCTTACTCTCTTTTCCACATTCCTTCAGCTTCAGAAGCTCATCCCTTCCACTGCTGGCAACTGAATGGCTGTGTCCTACAGAGCTGAACTGTTCAGATACTGCCACACCCCACGAGCATAAGGAATACACAACAAAAACATCACATGGCCTAGTTTCTCCAATGCCTTACTAAGTCATTCTAAACAGCCCATATGCTTTAGGCATTTTGCTGCTATTCTGAATTACATTCTTCTCTAAGCAACCATCTCAGAGTCTCATTTTTTCCATTCGTAAGATGATTATAGTAGAGTGAACTATTTATAATGAGGCCCAGCTCAAACACTGTGGCTTTCAGTTGGCTCCATTTTATATGTCTTTTTTTTTTTATATATGTCTTTCTTTGTTAATTAATGTACCTTAGCCCAGTGTTGTAAGTAACACTCATTTATGTTCCTGATCGAACAGGGAGGAGGAGAACCACACCCAGAGTGAAAGATCCAAGATCTTCAGAATCAGTATGATCTGAAACCATCTGAAAGCAAAGCTTAAAAGTTAGTTTTTGTGTTTGTTGTAAACTAAGGGAGTTGTAGAAGAGAGTCTACAAGAGTCAAAAATGATGTGATAATTAAGCCATGAATTAACCCTCGATCCTCCTTGCAGCTCTATACTATTTTTAAAGACCCCCTCCTCCCCTTCTCACCTCCTAGGATATTCTGCACATGCAAAATGTCTAATGTGACTAATAAGGCACCTAGCATAAAAGTTAATGAATGAAAATGAAAACACTAAAACTCAGGTTATTTAGTAACCAGGGCCTGGAGCCAGATCCCAATTAAACCACTCTTGTGCTGAAGGAAGGGATCAAAATGCCCAATAGGTTCCATCTGGCTGCTCCTGTGGGTCCATCTAGAGCCTCATGGCCCTTTCAAATGAGCCTCCCCACCTTCTCCTCTCCCTTGCGACGAGGGGATGAGGGGCTAAGGGCAGTCCTCCTCACAGGGTCCTGGGGACTCCACGTAAGGGGCCTGGCAGTGAAGGAATCCAGCCGCAGGCAAGCACCATTCCCCAGCTCTTCCCAGCCCCATCCCTTTTGTCATTCATCCCACTGGAGGGCCCCTAACCCTCCAATCCCATTTGTACCCCACTGAGGAGATCTGATAATGCTCCTGGCAGAGCTGTGGCTTTTCAAAACTTCTGGCAGGGGCCTCGCTGACCCATAACTTGCCTACACACATGACTTCTTCTCATACTGTCTTTGTAAATTGACCATGGCTAACCTTGCTGCCCTAATCAGATCAATCAGAATAACATTTCTTTAGCTGCTGCGTGCTGGCAGCCTCCTGGGCTGAGGCGTGACTCTGAGTCAGGCTCAGATACTGAAGGCGGATTTTGGAGTTTCCAATGGTCTCGGGTTTCTTTTGCTTTTATCACAGTTGGTGAGCTTTGTCCAGCCTGTGTTTACAGCCATGCAAATTAGCCTCAGCTGGAGAGAAATCAGGTCAGGCCTAAAGGAAATCAAGCTCTGAGCCAAAAGGTATTTTATCAAAAATTTTAAGTGTAGCCATAACACTGGGGTCAAGCCAGACTGTCCTAGGAAACACGTGGGCGGCTTTGTCTGGTGTAACCTGAACTCTTGGCTTGGCCTCTGGACCCTGGAAACTACCGAGAGATGGAGAGGAGGATGGTAGGGTGCCACACCAGCCAACAGGGGCTGGCCAGCTTGGCCATTGGCTGCTGCCACCAGAGACATTTTTTGTTAAGTAGAGACAAGTGTGAGGAGGGAAATATTGCATCTTTGGGGAAAGAAATATTGTGGTTGTGAGGCTGGTTTGCAGTATATCCCATGTTACTCATTGACTTAACAAGGTCCAAATCCGTGGTTTCATTCTACTCACACACTTGTATACTCAGTTTTAAAATGCACGTGTGAAGGTGTTCACATACAGATATGATCTGATACTTTGCACCTGGAAAGCATCTTTAGAAACCTCCACTCCAGAGGCCATGGCAGTTACAGAAACTAAGCTACGTGACTGGACACACAACTGCTAACTAGTTACCTTCAAGACTAGACCTCTGGCGCCTTTCCATTATAATCTTCCCCATCAGATTTCCAGTACATAGAGAAACTTGCCTTATTTTAAAATAATTCTCCAATACATTTATGTCTCTTAAGATTAGGGGATTATTAAAATCCTAACAATTATTCCCTGAGCTCCCACATACCTGTGACTCATGTGATGTGGTGCTGATGGTATCAAGACAGTTTGATCTATGGGTCTGAGCATGGAGATGTTGGTTCACACGTGATGCCCTTGTCTATCTGCCCTCTAATAAATAAGATGAAAGTTGCTTGATCTTGAGTGTCCCCATTTGCAAAGTAGAAGTGATGACCATATCTTTGGAATTTATCTAATTAAAGTTCATCTTTCGACAGATGAGAGACCTGAGATCCAGAGAATTTAAAGAACTTGCCCAAGATTCAGTAGTTGGTTAAAGTCAGAGCCATAAGTAGAAACCAGGTCTACAGACACCAAAGCCAGTGCTCCTTTCACTACACAACAACCAGGAAGTACAATTCAGACTTCCCAAAGTGAATGTAAAGTCAGAACTTATAAATTCAGACCAACAGATAATCTGTCAAATGATTAAGAATACAGGCTCTGGGGGTTGCTGCTGGATACATTTCTTTGCTCTGCCACTTAAGAGCTGCGTGATGCTGGGCAAGTTATGTAACCTCTCTAAGGTCCACCTCCTTACCTACGAAATGGCAGTAATCAGAGAACCATCTCACTGGGTTCTTATGACTACTGGATAAGTTAACACATGCTAGGCACTTAGCCAAAAACTGCTCACCTAGCATTAACCATTATTACTGCTATTGAAATCTTGTTGTCATCTTCACTTGATTCTACATAAATACAAGGTTATTAAGACTTCTGTCTGTGTTAAGCACATACCTATGGATGCACGTGTATGTACGTGGGGGCTGTTTTCACCTTTGTGTATATCAGAGATGTGTGCACTTTGCAAAGCATTTATGAGTTCATTTTGGAAGCATCCATGTGACCTGGGTTTGTGACTTAAATACACATATAAAATCTCTGCTCATTCTTATTATTTCCTCACATACTTCTAGCTTAGCACTGGAGGCCAGAGAAGTCACTGTTACCATCTAGGTCCTGGCATCGGTACTCATCCTCAAACCATGGTCTATCTCCGGCAAGTTACAGTCTTAGAAAAGCTCCTGTATTAAGCATAAATGAATGAGGTCCAGGAAAATATAGGTGAGATTTCCAAAATTGTACTCAACTAGGAGTAAAGGATAAAATACTTTAAAAAAAACCCAAATATTTAGAATGGTTGTCTCATAGGATATCTTGTAATATCTAAACAAACTGCTTTATTTTCCAATTAGAGAATCCCAAATCTATATTCAAATACATCTCTACTCCTTTAGATATGGACAGTTTAAAAAACTGTGTGTGTGTGTGTGTGTGTGTGTCTGTGTGTGTGTGGTGGGGAAGTGATTCCAGAATCAGTCCCAAAGGGGCTAAGTCTAAGACTTCATAAATTTTTATATTGCAGTCATTCATTCTAAGCACTGGAACTATGCCTACCAATGATTTCTATTCTACTAATACCCATAAGCCTCTCTAACATGCACTTGGCTCCCAACTTTGAGTGGATAATTTGCTGTGAAATTTGGCCCCATGGTCCACAATAAAGAAATTTAACAAGACGAAAGAGGGTACTGAGGGGCAGTTACACTCTGGTAGGTTCCATTGCTCCGGTTCTAGGATAGAGGCTCCTATAGCTCTGTAGCTCAGCATTTGAAAGTGCCCTCTTGTGGCGTGGGTAGGAACTGAGCACCATACGATCCTGTAGCTGGCTTGAGGTACAAGTCCAGATTAAGTTACTGTTTAACAGCCAACAAGAGAAACATAGTCGAACTCCAAGAATAATATTCAGATTCAACATTCTGAAAGAATCATTGATATCCATACTTGACAAGTTCTAACCACCTTTTTTTAAAAAAAAAAAAAAGTAAATAAAGTAAAAGTACAACTTAACTTTTTGGGCTGTCTTATTTCCAAATAAAACTTTACAAGGCAGAATTTTTGTAAGCTGGTGCTTGTCATGGAGTAGAAGCTCCCGTTTGCTTTCAGTAGAGCTGGCCAGTCAGGGGCCTTTAAAACCAAAGGACAGGAAAGCCCAGATCATTCCAGATATCACTCAAGGAATCTGGACATAGCACCAGTGACCTCAAGGTCATATATTGGTGCAATCAACACACGGGCAAGTGATTTCACTCACTGCTACAGATGATAACCCCTAACCTCACTGCTCATTTTTCAAACACATGAAAAAATAGAAAGGGCTTGCCAAATGCATTCCCATTCCTGGGGGAAAAAAATCATGCACATACCTTACCAGGGCAGCCCAGAGAAATTATCTTTGTACACAAAAGCTGAAATTATATAAACTTGGAAGGCAACAGGTTATGAAAACTCTATAAATTTATGCTCTCCTTCCACTCTTCTCCCCTCCCCAGTAAACTGAGACACCAAGTCTGGGATTTGAGAGTTACAGCTACGATCCTGGCCAAAGTGACCCAATTACAACTGAAAGCTTTTGGCTCCAGGAAGTTTCAACAGTGTCTGCGGAACCATCACTACCCCTCCCTACTCCCCACCCCCACCAAGTGCTCAGGGAATAGCCATTATGTCATTAATTCTTAAGAAATATCTATTAAGAAGGCCAAGGGAGAGGAATAATTTCATGTATCTTACAGAGAAGGGAAAAAGCCCGGACATTATTTATAATTCAAAGTGAGATCGTGGCATTTCAAGAGAGGATGAATATTGGCAGGTCATGCTGATTTTCTGAACGTTGTCAGACAAGTTTAGAAAGCAATTGGAAAGTTTATCGGAGTAGCTACTTCTTTGACAGGCACCGGAACAAAGAATCTTAGACGATGAAGGCAGATTTCTGGCTCCTTGTCAAGGCACTGACCTACCTTTCCCCAGAACAAATGTATCTTAGAGATAGTAGATATATGGGCATCTTGACAGTGAATACCCTTATTTTACAGTGCAAAAAGACTATATAAACCAATGTAAGATGAACTAGTAGATGTCTGTATGTGCTGTGAAAGGAAGCTATGGAATTCTTCTACAAATACTGAGAAACAGGAATGGTCTAGTGATGACCATTTGCAAATAGTTTCAGGAATGCACACACTCGTGTTTGGAGACCCTCAACAAGCTTGTGGGAATAAATGATGTTCAAGAATTTCTTTGCAAAGCTTTCATGCTTGTTCATAAACTAAGAGATTAACACATAGTTCTAGAGAATACGTCAAGTACTTTCACAATCATGATTTCATTTTATCCTCGTAACGACCCTGTTAAGGGTTGTTATTCCCTACTTTGTAGAGAAAGAACCAGTGTGGGAAAGTAAAACGACTTCTCTGGAAGGTTATCAGAGAGTGAAAAAAATAGGAGATAGGACTAAGTGTTGCTGGTATAGACGAGAGCCACTGTTTTGAGTTCTGGCTCTCAATTTGGTGACTGTTATGCTTGTGGTGGCAGAGCGGTCTCGTGTCACAAATGAGGATGGCCCAGGCCTGAGTATGCAATACAAATCTGTTATAGTTAGTGTTTAACTTATTATAGCTAATATTTAAACTGACAGGGTCAAAAGAAAACAGCTCCAAATTTACATATTATTTCATTGTTGGAGTTACATATAAAAGTGTCTTTTTATTCAAAGATTTGGGTTCCTATTGGAAGGCCTTGAAGAAGCTTTGGATAATTTCACAATGCAGGATATATTTTGGATTTGCACAAGTGTAAGCTGTGTTTTGTTGATGATTTTAATAATGCCTATGCTCATTTGTAAATGTCAAAATCAATCATCCCAGTAAAATCATCATTAAGTGCAACAAATTACTCTTTAAATTGAGGGGAAGTGAAGACACATACTGAGGCTCTTCTACATCCTCTCAAGTGTCCATCATTATCAATGCCTTCGTAGCTAAAAGCATACAAACCCTAGAAATCACCTTTATCTTTCTAGGTCTCGTTTCTCATGTGCCAAATGAAGGTACTGAATGAGATGATCAGGAAGTTTCCTTCTAATTCTTGGACTATATTGTACTAGAAAACAGGATCCCAGCCCAGTCTGAGAAGATATGTATCTGTTTACTTTAAACCAGTGCCAGTGATGGGAACTTTAAATGCTATTACAGGAGATGAAACTAGAAACTTGTGTCTGAGTTCAGCAGAACCGTAACAATTCCGACACTTCTGAACTAGGAATGCAGGATGTGCAGAGGGATACAGACTAGCTCCACTTAAGAGATGCTCACTTGCCTGTCTCAGAGCGGTGAAGTCTCTGCGGCCAAGAGTCAGAATGCTGGGTTTTTAAACCTCCGACACATACTCCACTTCAGTCACCATAAAAAGATCTATTTGGCAAGTGTTTCCCGGTCATCTTGCATGGGAACCATTTTGTGGTTAGCCTAACAAAGCTGGCCTCCAGTGTTGAAACTCCTCAGCTGCTCACAATCACTAAAATTCACTTTCATCTTCATTCTCAGAGAAAAGAAAATAAACATCTGACTTTCAGAAGAGACCAAGGGATCCATCTTGATGTTGGAAATCTGGCTATGGTTCCAGAGAGAAGGCACATAGAAGGCAGGTTCGGAGTTTTCTGGCATTGACTCAACTCATTATTTTCTTTAAAACTTAGAATCTCAGCTCTAAGGTAGGACACAAACTCACTGCAAACTCTAAGCAGCCTCAAGACCAACAAAGCCCAGTAGACGTACCCTTAAAGAAGAAAAAAGAGACTATACATGTGCACAGATTCTTTAGGGTAACAGCAACCTCACTGTTCAGAAAGATTAAAGAGTTTGAATAAAGGATATTTCCTCCCTCGGACAAACACATCAAGTACTAACTGCCTTAGTGAAAATCCTTTGTTGAAGAGGCTAATGATTATGAGATAAAAAATAAGAATAAACTACCAAATGCTTTGATGTTTTAAAAACAAATACTTCAATGTTTTAAAAATGCTCATTCATCAAAACAAAAATAATTAGCTTTATGAGTAAATAACATGTAATCAAGCATCAGAGAGAAACACAAGGAGTAACAGCAATCTTGAAAGAGAACAAAAGTAAGTTTAATAGGATACTGGGTAAGAAAACATTCAGTGGATTTCCTGGATGGTCAGAGAAGGCTTCCTGGAAGAGGCAAAATGAGGCCACCTTTGGAATACAGAGATGCTGCTTTTGCCTTTTGTATAGAAACAATTAAGTCTTCTGTTCCTATAGACGGCATTTTAAAAGCCAGCTGGCCTGTAAAGCACCCTTATTTCCATCTCATAAGAATCTAACTGCACATGACTATATTTTATAGTCGATCAGTAGACTTCTTGCCTGTAACTGAATTGTTTCATGCATTATGTCCTCTTAAAAGATTGCTCTGATATTTAATTACCATTGGGATCACATTGTGTAGTCAGGAAAACACAATTCCAATGAACTTGTGAAAAACTGTGATCATGATTTTCATGTATAATTCAAGTCAGTGGGCAAATGTGATTTGATTAGCAGAAAACTGCATCGACTTTTGCCATTTCCCCCCCATAAGGCACAGCTGATTTTACAACATGTTACTTGAGATACAAACCAATGGATGAACCTCACTACATAATTTAAGAATGAAGAGTTGATGAAATTATCATTCAATATTATACACTTTTCAAAACACTTCTTCAAACCCTCTTAGATCTGAATTTCACAACATCCTAGCGAGTCAGGTAGACTCAGATATTGTTAATCTTGTTTCATAGAGAAGAGAAAATATGGCCTGGAGAAGTGAGATGACCAGCCCAAGATCACATTGCAAATCAATAGCAGAACCAAGTACTATATAGCTGACCCTTGAACAACTAGGGAGTTAATCTGCGTATAGCTTAGAGTCAGCACTCGCAGATTCAATCAATTAGGGGCTGTTTAGTACTACAGTGTTTACTTCATCACACAGGAATCTAACTGCACATGAATATATTTTATAGTCTATCAGTAGACTGATAGACTGATATTGAAAAATATCTGCATATAAGTGGACCCGTGCAGTTCAAACCCATGTTGTTCAAGGGCCAACGCCTTAATACCATCTATGCTATTATCACAACGCTCATGCAGAGAAACAGCAGCAGTGGCAGCAACAGTGACAAAGTGAGAGTAGTGGTCACTTGCTGAGGTCTGACTGGGTGCCAGGCACTATGGTAGCACATATATATACACGACGTCATTTGATCGTTACTTAGAGCAATACGGATAGACATCATCTCATGTGACACTGAGAGGACCAAGGCAGAGTGAAAGGACTTTGACTTGGGGTACACAGCCAGGGCGTGGCACCATGGCGACTCCCCTCTGTATCTGTCTGATGGCTTGAAAATCTTGACTTTGTCCTCTGATGGCTGGCTGGTGGCCTCAGATTTCTAGCCCTCAAGTCTGCTCAGAGGTCACCTTCTCAATGAGGACTACCTTGAACATTCCATTCAAACCTGTAGCCCATCCCCCGCCCCCCAAAGTTGATCTTCCTTACTCTGTTCTACCATGTGATTGGATTTTTTGGTTTTGACATTTATTGTTAATATAAGCTCTACAGGGCAAGGATCTCTGTTTTTTTGTTTCTTTTTTCACCAACACACCCCAGGTGCTCAGATTGTGCTATCCAACAGAATTTTTTGTAACGATGAAAACGTTTTATATCTGTGCTATATGGTAGCTGCTAGCCAGAAGAATAAAACTGATAAGTGGCTAGTGCCACTGAAGAACTGAATTTTTAATTTTATCTCATTTTATGATTTAAATAGTCACATGTTACTAAGGGTTATCATACTGAATAGTATGGGCCTAAAAACAAAACCTAGCACAAATACACTCCCAATAAATATTTGTTAAATGAATGAATTTATAAATAAGTGAATAAGACATATTTTCCACATAATCCACAGACTACTTTCACTAACTGCAAATTAAATTTTATATTCTTTCAATAGAATTAACAGCTGAAAAATGTCCACATTAAAAAAATAGTTTGCAAATTCACACATGACCAAAACAGCAAGCACAGATTTCTCAAACTATTGGTTCCTTGCTGTCATCTGTGACTCAAAACCTGCCAAAATGTTTTTTGAAAATGGAAAGAAAACCAGCCACACATAATAAATTCCCATGTATGACAAATATATGCAAATAATTACAATGATTACTATAGTCAGTCAATACCTTTTTGACCTTGTTTTTTTTCTCATAGGTCTCTGACAGAGGTTTTTTCTTCTGCTGAGGTGTGTCTTTGGAGAATAAATACTCAAATTCGCTAGTATCCCGAATATCAGGTTCTTCTAAGGAATCCCATAAGGTTGGTGTAGAATTTTGGCTTAAAAGAGAAAATGGCAAGTTAAGCTTATGAACCAAAACAAAAGAGAACAGAATACAGTGAAATGCTTAATTCATTTTTTAACTCCTTTAAAAATTCTAATAAGGCTTGAAGAAAAGCTTTTTATGATTACACATTTTTTAAGTCAAACTATATTATAAAGCATTAAAGCAAATACACGTTTCCAAAACAGGATGATCCTTAGATATAACCAAAGAGAGAGAACTAGAGAAACCCCGTGGGACTAGAGCTCCTGGTGCCTTTAAGCTGCCCCTTCCTCAGTTTGTGGCATTTCCATGATGGGTAAAAATGGGCATCATATAAAGGTTGAAACGATAACCAATTTTGAGACATTTATGGGATAGTTCTTAAGCAGAATGAAAATGGAGTGCTTGGGTGAATATCTGCCCTCTTTTGGATTTTTTTCTATTTGTTCTAAATATGGTTTTCAGGTTTAGCTCAGGTCAACTCAGGGTAGGACCATATATGTGAACAGGCTGTGCTCATTTAGAAACACTTGATTTACAATACACCACCCCAACGACAGTATTCACAATAAAAAACAAACCAAAAGCCCTACTGCACCACTGCCACAGAGATTTCATCTAAAGCAGTCATGGGGAGACTGTGTTTTCTTTGTTCGGTTTCTTTCTCCCTCTAAAAACAGGGACACCCCAGTTTTGAAACAAAGAAAGGGAAGAAGATATGGAAATCAGGTTCAGAAGACCTGCCTCTGAGACGTGCCTTAGATGGGTTACTATCCAGGCTCCTTTCAGTCAGAACATATTTTCTCCCAAATGCTTACTTTTGTAACTTACTTTCTCATCTTAACGCTCACAGACATTTTTTTTCAAAAGTCTCATCTACATGTCAAATAGACACATCAAACGTGTGTGTGTTATGATCCACAATATCTACAAGTACTTATCTTTGTTTCAATATGTATTTTCCCAGCCAATGAAAACTAAAAGAACTATTACTACATGGGGTGGCCCATGCAGTTTTTTGATATTGAAAGAGAAGTTTTCATATTTGAAACAGTTGGCGGCACTGGCTTTTCAGATCTGAGTGTGCACATTTTGCTGTGTGCCTGCCTTTCCCATGAATTATGACATTTTGGGTTCTGGCCCATAATAAAAACTGAACATTCACTTCTCTTCACCTTTTGTGCTTTTTTAAATTACAGTTTTTCTAATACAATATTTGGGGCATTTAAGAGCATATATGTGACATATGTAAGTTATACAGTATAATGAATACCTATGAAATCATCACCCAAGGGCTAGAACATTTCCAATGACATCCATCCATCTATGTGCTTCTTCCTCAGCAGCTCCCCCTCCCCAAACCCCTTAACTTCCATTTGAAACACGAACACCTTTAATATGAAATGCTTTTCTCAGCTGCACTTGGGAAAGGGGATATTGGTGGGAGAAGATAGCCAGGACATTTTGGAGCATGCAGCCTCAGAGCTGCTCATCTGGGCCTCAGGACGGTTCTGGGAAGCTGAGGAGGGGGTGCCTAGAGGGAGATGATGTGATGTACAAAGCAGATTATTCAGACCTATCCCCACCGCATCTCCTGTACCTGTCTGTACTGCCTGGGCCCCACTCCAAGGCCTCTGAGCTAAGGCCAGTAGGTCTAGTGCTATAACCCACTTATATTCTGAAGTAAACTGGCTTTGGCAGTCAGGTTGAGCATCTCATCACCATTTACAATACTGTTTCTATGGGAAAAGGCATTTCCAAAAATGAATAACAGAATTTTGGAATACCACCTCTCAGCGGGCTGGAGGCAACTGGGTTGGTGGGGCTGTAACGAGGACTTGCTCACAATGGACCATCTGTCATGACAACCAACTCTTTTCTGACCACTGAACACACAATTTTAGCTCAAAAGAAGAAGAAGAGGAAGGCAGAAGGAGGAGGAGGTGGGGGAAGAGGAAGTGGGGGAGGGGGCAGATGCAGGGATAAGCAGGAAGGAGGGTGGAGGGGGAGGAGGAGAAGGTACTTTCTCACCAGGAAACACTTATTAAGAAGCCAAAAAAGGTACACATATGAGGATTTCTTTCTTTCCTTTTTTTTTTTTTTTTTTAACTAAATGACTTTTCCCTATTCTAGAAACCAGAGAACAGACATCAAAGAAAGCAAAATGGCGAAAGTTAAAAATCATGTTAGTAGTGAAAAGCAATCTAAGTGGATGAGAGGCGGTGTGCATATAATAGAGAAAATTCATCTTTTATTCCTAGTTCCCCAGAAGACCAAGACCAAAATTTATTGTGTTCATTAAACAAAGCGCTTACCCCTGTGGTTGTACAAAATATCGTCTCCTTTCAAAGAACACAGCCCAGATAATTTTACTTTTGTCCATAATAGTACACATGATCTTCAGACCATTTTAGTTAAAAGACCTAGTCATGCTCTGAGGTACAAAAACATTTTGAGGGACCCATAATAAGAGAGACTAAACCCCTGTGCTCAGAACGCAGGCTCGAGGCTGACATGTTCACCAAGCAGGGCTCCCTTGATGTTTCTGGTCAGGAAAGTTGTAACATTCATTTACTTCTCATTTTGCTCAAACCGCAATCCCCAGTGGTGGCAGGACTCCACAAATTCCACATGCCATTCTCCCTCTGTGCCAGGCAGTGTCCACATTTCCCCTTTTTATAAGAACACCAGTCATTTTGGATTAGAGGCCCACCTTACTCCAGTCTGAGCTCATCTCAACCTAACTAATCACATCTGCAACAGCCTTATTTCCAAATAAGGTCACAGTCTGAGGTACTGGAGGTTAGGGCACTAGCAAATCAATTTTGGGAGAGGCAATTCAACCTATAGCAAAACTAAAGCCCTACATTTATGGTGAAACTAATAAGAGCTTGAGTATTCAATTGTCCTCTTTCTCAAAATGGCCAACTACATAAGGAGAGAAAAATACAATAATTATCTCCAGCTTGTCTTTGTTGCCTTAAACAGTGGATGAAGGGCCCACATCTCCCAGTGGTTACTGTTATACCACTGGTATGGTCTAGGTTATTGTTTGCTCATGAAGTCTTATAGGAATGAAGCTGAGGCAGGCTAGGGAGACCCAGGTATGCAACAGCTCCCTGTGCCTTCAGAATACATGATGCCAAGGCCGACATGTGGGCTTCATCACCCTGGAATGGCTGCACATTAATTTGAGAACATGGGAACATGGCTGCAAATAAATATACTGAGAAATTATTGCATAGGAAATATCATCTAAGTCTTGAATGGGAAAAGGGGAATGCTAGTACTTCAGTTAATGGTAGGAGCTATTTTAGGACCATCTCATGGTTTTCTAACCATTCATCTGGGAAATTTAAATATACAGTATCAGCATTAAAAAAATATATACTCTTGGCTCTTATTTTTTGGTGAGAGGAAAGGGGCCAAATATGAAGGATACAATCAACTTAGTTCACCATATGCTTAGTGTCAAGGTGTGCCCCACCCCTCCCAGAGTGATTTCCATTTGCTTTCTCACTAAATTGCATGTTATTTTGTTCAGTATCCTGCTTTTTCCAAGCAAAATGTTACAGAAATAGAAAAATTCACCACCACATCTTGATTTGGGGAATCAATTAAAAAATTTAAGTGTAAAAATCCATTCTACATTTGTTGTTGTTTGCAAACAAATGAACTTCACACCTAGAGTGTAGTCAAGAAGCAACTCAACATCTTTCTCATTGTCCTCTGGATGGGCTCCAAAATGAGGCAGAAGAAATTGACCAGACTTGTGTGAATGGAAATTTCCAAGCAGCTATCTCTTGCTGCCTTAGAGACCTACCTTAACAACTGTCTAACACAGGGAAATTGCCGATGACCTAGAAGGGTGGGATAGGGAGGGTGAGAGGGAGGCTCAGGAGGGAGGGGATATGGGGATATATGTGTAAATGCAGGTGATTCGCTTTGTGGTACAGAGGAAGCTGGCACAACAGTGTAAAGCTATTATACTCCAATAAAGATAAAAAAAATAACAGAGAAACAAACAACCTATACAAATAGAAGATGCTTTTTAGCTACTTACCCACTGGTACCTTCTCTGGAGGGCAACAAGGTATAAACATGTGAGGGTACTCGGTAGTGAGGGGTATCAAAGTTCAAGCAGAGAGAGTTGATATTTTACGACTTCCCTCTGACCCAGAAGAGCTAATGATTCAGCTATGTCTGGTTCTTTTAACAAAAATTGAAAAATTACACCTACCTGTCAAATATACACATCACAGGGTTGATGATACCATCTAAAGATAAGACAGATATTCTAAAAATCTTCAGTGACCCTGAAGTATAGACTCAGGCTCAATGTCTTTGTTATTACACACTAATTGCAGGGATGTTGGAGAAAGCCCTAACGGCCCTGGGCTCTTCTCTAGTCTGGGAAATGGAACATATACCTTTGAGAAGGATCTGACACACAACATGTCATTTCTCCCAGCATCAGTCCACGGAGAACACAGAGAAGATCTGGTGCAGACATTCTCCCAAGACACTCCAGCCTTATTTATCCAAAGCATTCACTACCACATTTGAGAATGAGTGCCACACTATGAAGATACTGAACCAGTATGAATACAACATCACTGGTGCAAAATCCTGCAAATTCACAAGCTGAGAATGGGCCAGGGGGTTGAGCTTACCTCTTATCACTTATTTGTATCCTAGTCCAGTACAGAGGTTTCATGGGACAACTGGGTTCAATGGCTGGCTTCCGAGGACACTGGCTAGAAGAAGGGCCGACTCCGAAGAAGAGTCCAGGAGGCGGTGGGGGTGCAAGTCCTGGGGGTGCTGGAGCAGGAGGAGGCCCCCCATTGTTGGGCAGAGCAGAGGAAAGGGGAAGTGGTGGGGGCGGAGGAGGTGGGGGAGGTCCAGCACTTGGAGGCAGAGGAGGTGGTGGAGGTGGCGGTGGTCCAGTATTCACAGGTGGTGGCAGAGGTGCCGGGGGCAAAGGTCCAAGCGTAGGTGGGAGGGGAGGAGGGGGAGGGATGGCTGCCGGTAGGGGTGGTGCGGGAGGGGGAGGGGGAGGTGCTGCCTTCTGTTGACTCGATGAGATGCCTTCCGCAGACTGAAGTGGTACATGGGTGTCTTTGCTGTCATCTGGGGGAGAGAGTTGGCTTAAAGAGGCGATATTCAGCTTTTTGGGTATTATTTGGTTACTTCTGATTGTCTTGCCTTCACCTTCACAGGGTTTGAGGAAAGTCTCTCTGTCTGTTTGGATGCACACATTCCTGAAAGTCTTTGGAGGGCAGTCATCATCGGTGGAGACACACACATCTCTCATCTCTTCACATCCTCCTCGCCATCGGTGTTCTATCTCGTATTTGAGATTTTCAATGGTTTCTTCTAGTCTCGCTGTTATCACCGCATGCTCACCCCGGATATGGAAGGCTTGAAGTTCAAACTGAGCCTGTAGAGATATCAGTGGGAAAGAAAGCAAAAAATTTATCAAAAACAATTATGGGAAATAAAATATTCAAAAGCATCCCCATACCATCACAGCACAAGGCCTCATAAACACAGGAAGAGACAGAGACGTTCTTCTGAGAATCCAACAGGGTGTAAATTTCACCTTATGAATTTTCCAAGGACTTAAACAGTTGGAATAAAAGCATAATTTCGTCCAATCTGAGCTCACAGGGAACAATAACCATGGATTAAGACTAAAAGTAAAACTGTCGTCTAAGAAATTTCATTGGTTTTAATATCAAATGCAACACAAAACTTTTAATAAAGATTTGAACATGCTTGAATATATATTTTATTACTTTTGGTTTTGGAAAAAGAACAAAAAAAGGTTTGGAGATCCTTTTGGCTTGGAGCTGCAGTTCTCACAGTCTTCTGTAGAATGGTTTCCTCTTTAGGGTTTCCAGGCCAACATAGCAGAAAGAAAAGATTCAAGAAGAAGCTATGATGCGTGTGCATTTTTTTTTAAAGTTTCCACATCAAAGCTGCTCATGATCAGTATTTCTGTCTGTTTTATAATAAATCATAATATAGTAATATAAAAACAATTTAAATGCATAGAAAATGATCTTATTAAGATTTGCTATTTTTCTTCTCTACATACTCTATACTTTAAACTATATTTTATAAGATACCAGCCTTTGTAATGCTTATCTTTTCAGTTATGTCAATGCCTTGAGTCTATCAGCACAAACTGGCATACTCTTGATTATTAACTAGTCTATTTCCCAGCATTTAAAGCCATTTTGCCTATTATGGTTTAACTGGGAGGCAGTCAAACTTAAAATTTTATTAGAGTTTTTCCAAAATCCAATTTAGCAGTAATTAAATATTTTTGGTGAACTTATTTAATTTCTGCCTTCCCCATCAGATTACAAACTCCACAAGAAGAAATCAGGGACAATATCTGCCTTTATTTCTGTATCCCAGCAGCTAGAACTGCAAGTACACACTACTGATGAGATGGACGCATTAAAAACCACTGTAATAGTTATATTCAGCCAGTGTCCCAAGAGCCTTTCTTATGGCTAATAAGACTTTCTTCACTGTAATTTCAGCCCATAAATGTCCAGGACACCAAAGTGTATATAACTGCAGATCCGTTTTGCATTAACAAGGTAAAGAAATATTTTCAATGGCCTAGTCAATCAAGGTCATAACACAGGAAAATTCTCCATCTTCATTAAGATAACTTTTAACTACATTTTTACTAGTTTCATCTTTTGCTTCATAAACCAACCCCCAAATAACTGGTCAGAAGAGCCAGAGACAGGTTTTTCTAAAACTGAACTTCTCATCTGTGGACATGGCAACCCCAATCCAACTCTGAAAAACTTGGCAATTTGCAGGGTACCGCCTATCTCTTTGTAACACACAGGGTTAAGCAGCATCTGCATTCTGGATTCAAACCACCTGGTTCACATCCTGGTTTAGCCACTTGCTAGCTCTATGACCTTGGGCAGGGAACTCTGTGTCTTCAAGCCTGAGTTTCCTCAAGTGCAAAGTGAGGATAGTAGTAGACTATCTCTAGGGTTTTTACAAAGGTAAAATGAAATACTTCCTATAAACAGCTGGCCTTATGCCTGGAACACTAGTTCTGAAGAAACGTTACTGTTACTGTTGCTAAGGAAAATATTAGAGTAAGAGACTAACAGATTTCTAATCATTCTTAAAAATTTCCAAACAATGACACCTTTGTGGAGTGATAGGCATAAAACTAGGGAAAGCTTAAGCAGTCAGGATGAATGACGTACTACAAATACAAAAGTTTACCCCAATCTTTCATGAGTTCCACTATCAAATGGCTGAAAGTACCTTCAAGCTTCATTCAACTACGTGATCATGATAATCTTTGTTTGGACATCCTACCCATCTCCATCCCCCTCTCCCTCCCCTGCCACCTCCACCCAGCCCCTATTTCCACCCTGAACTGTCACCAATATTTAAATTTCACTTTAGTGACTAGTTTAGTTCTGCCACAGCAAACTAGATGTTGAATGTTGTTCCTGACTAATCTTCTTCCAAGAAGGTTAACAGTCAAATAATATTGATGAGCCAATAATTTTGAAGTTTTGATTGAAATGTTCAATTTCAGTCTTCAACTTCTTAATAATATAAAAAGTTGCAAAGACACGTTCCACAGAGAAACTTTCCTTTTATCACACAACTGGACTGTATCTACACAAAGCCCCTAGTCCCTACCTCTCCCGTTTTCCACCTCTCAACCAATGACCTTCTGAATCTGCTGAATCTGATGTATACATCTATATATACCATTTTGGTGGCTCTGTAATTCCTTTGCTTAGTGTAGTGGGTACAGTACAAATTGGTTAGGTTATTTAGCCTCTCTGTACCTCAGTTTTCTTATAAGGAAAATGGGGGTAATAACAGAATCTACCCCACAAGGCAGTTATGAGAAGCAGATGAGTTAGTACCTATAAAACTACAAATAGAGGGTGTTTGGAACACAGGAGGTGCTACAGAAGTTTGCCACCACTATTATCTGTCTCTTTGCTGCCTGACAGATCACCTTGCTTTCGGCTCTCAGCACATTCCCCAGCACCGTGCTCTATCCAGCTACTGCAAAAATAAAAGATAACAAGATTCTTCTTTAATCTCTTCTAGCTGTCGCCCTTTCTTTCCCACCCTACCTCTTTTTCTTTACAGCAGAGGTTTTTTGTTGTTGTTTTTTAAAGAAAACACACAACTCTTGCTTTATCTATTTTCTTATCCATGCTTCTTTCAACCAAGGACAATTGGCTTCTGCCCCCACTATCTTATTGAAACTCCATGATTTGAGTGTTACGTGTGATCAGCACTTTTCAGTGATTTTTGCCCTCTCAGCTGCATTGTTAAAGTTGACTGCTGCCTTGCCTTGAAATTCTCTCCGCTTCCCTGAACTCTGATACTCTCTCCACCCACCGCCATTTTCTTCCTATTTCTTGGCACTCTCCAGTCAATCTGTGGACTCCTCTTCCTCCATTCATCCCTTAAATGTTGTTCCCCAGGGATGTTCCTCGCCATTTTATCCTTCTCACTCTACACAATCTTTCTTGGTCATCTTGTGTACTCACGCGGTAAATTACACTTCCAAATTGATGTCTTAAAACCATAATTCCAACTATCCGGGAACTGTTCTACCTGAATATTCTTAATCAGCCACTCAGACTCAACATGTCTGAAAACGAACTCATGACTACCAAACTCCTGAATGCCAAAGAATTTCCTCCGAAAATCTTCTTTGCAATCAATAGTATCCTCATCCTCCCAATCATCATACCCAGAAACCTGGACATCATACTAGATTCCTTGTTCTCACTCGTTCCCAACTTATCAATGAGTTTCATTAATTTCTCTGAGTCATTCCTTTCCTTCTACTCCCACTGCCTCAACTCTTCATTGCGTCTTCTTCACCTAGACAGAGGCAAGAGCCACCTCACTAATTCTCTTGATCCCAGTTTAGCCACATTTATTCCAAGATGATTTAAAAAAAAAAAAAATGCAGCTCTTTATTCAAGACTTCATCCAAGTTTTATCTATCTTCCTTTACTTTTAACTTGATTGCTTCTATTGCTTTAATTTTTAATCACATCCTCTTCCCACTTGCAATAGTCTGTTAATGTATATCTATCCCCTGCTAAGCAAGATGCAAATTCACAATTTTTAAGAGAGCAATTGCAATTAAACCACCCTGTTCCAAAGACCCTTTTCCTTGATTGACACTGTATTTATCTGTGTAATGTAGTGGTTCTCAGCCTGCTCCCCATTAGAAACCCCTAAAGAGCTTTGTAAAAAATACTGATGGGAAGGACCATCTCAAAAATAATCATTCAAGTGGTCTGAGACAGTGCCCTTGCACTGGTATCCTTAAAGCTCCCCAAGGGATTCCAGTGGGCACCAGAATTGAAACCAACAGTAACTATTCTTAATCTTTATTCTGCTCCAAACATAGATGAGACAGTATGGTGCTACAATACTGGTAAATTTTTTTGGCAATGACTTTTAACTTGGGTCATTCCAGAATCGCCAAAGGGACATGTGTTATTTGCAAAAGCCCCTTGCTAATTTTGAGATATTCCATAAGGGAAACATCCCTTCATTACCCAAACTGAGAATAGTTATTTCATGCAGCAAATAAGCCTAAATTCTTTTCATGATACACATGGTGCTTGAAAACCTGCCCTCTGCTTACTTCTTCAGATACTTCTTTATACTTTCCCTATGTTGCACCAGTACAGATTCAAATATCCCATCAACTCCCACATCTTTATGCTTTTGTACATGCTGTTTCCTCTCTGTAAAACACACTTTCTCTTTACTTTCACCTAGTGAAATCCCCAAAGGAAAATTCATTCCATCGCAACTGAACCTTCTGGCTTAAACTTTTCTTGATTCTTCTTGACAAAAGTTTTCTTTGGACTTTGTTGCCAAAGAACTTTCTTGGTTCACATTGCATTACAGTCATTTACGTTTATCTTCTTTGCAAATCTAAACACTTCAGGCAGTTGGGGACCATACCTTATTCATGTTTGAACTTTCAGAACACTGCACACTGCTTGGGTAGTTAGTTGTCCATAAATGCTTATTGAATTATTTCTTTAGCTTTAAAAATTGACTTCCATGTGCCTCTGCATTACCCACCCAACTAGACTCAAAGTTCCAAGAAAATGTAAACACAGAGAGACATGTGGTCCCCTTCCTCTTTGATACGCCTAAGCACAGCTTGAACCATGAGATTTCATTGTTATTACCTAGGAGATTCAGATAAAACAGATTATTTTTTTTTACGTGTGGGTATTTCTGAAAATTAATGTTGATCCTATTTAATTTTAACAATTTCAAAATGTTTCGTGTAGATAAGTGTTCTCTCCACAATAAGCTTAAAGTTTCAAGGCTGTTCCCATAAGTATAGTAAACTATGCAGTAGAATTGAACCATATTTGTGATTCTAATCTGATTAGGAATCGGGCTCTAGGAAACTCCCGCAGCCTCCTCAGGGGCTGGTGCTCCCTTCCCCTCCAGAATCCTCATTATTTCTTAATATCCTCCACATTACCACTGTTCAGAGGTGTCATCCAAGGAACACACTGTTCCGAAACTCAAGTAAAAGATGGAGACTTTCCTTGCCTGGTCCCCACAAATATGTCTGTCAAAAAGAAGGTGGAAAAGTGCCTACTGATGAAAGACATCGTGCTGGTGCCAAGCACTGCGCAAAAATCACCCACTAGCATTCTGCTGTTACGAATATTCGCTCCCAGTGGTGCTGCCAGGGGGCCATTAAAAATTCAGGTTATTTGCTATTCAACTTGAGCAAGTCAACCTTTACCAGGGACTCTTCCAAGTTCTAAATTGTTAGGTTGGGGAAAGCAAAACAATTCCAGGGGACTGCACAGAAGCACAATGAAGCTTCATCACTTCAGGAAAGCTCTAAGATGCTAATAATTTCCACACCCAAGACGTCACCATATCTCTTTCTCTCAAACTTCCTAGAATATGGATAGCTTTGCTCATGAAAGCTTCATACAGATGCAAAGCACAGTATCATCTAAGCCATGGAAGGAAAGAGTCCTAGCTCTCCTTATGAAAGCAAATCAACACAGGAGGTCAAAGAGACCCATTAAGGTACTCAAATCACACCGGTGGTTCAGTCTTGCAGTTCAGATAAAGTTGGACGTTACTTCTGAAATGTGATAGTTATTCCAGATAGGATTCTGAAATATACTCTGAAAATAAGCAAATATAATTATGGATAGTCATCCAAGGAAACAGTGGGGAAATAAAACGGATAAATCTTTGAAATCTGTACTTGGGTTCCTACCTGGGAAACAAGACAAAACCTGACTGTAGCCAGAGTGCTTTTGTGAAATAGAAGAAATAAAATCATTACTCATGGGGGATTCTGATAATGTTTTATTCCTAAGTTATTAATATCACTAAATTTAGTGTAAGTCACGGAATGGATGTGCCTTGTGATAATCATGGAAATGACTTTCAGGCTTTCTTTTTCCAAAAAGTAATTTGAAACCTAATAAGCAAACCCAAGACTGCACATTTTTAGGCAAAGAGCCAACACACTATTCCTTCTCCATTAAGAGCAGGGATTTGGAGTTTTATGTTGTATTATTATTGTCACGACTGAAGCGACAGCTAGTCCAGTGAGGTATGTGCAACCCATCCCAGAGCACATGTGCGCTTAGAAGCAACAGATGGTAAACTCTGGTCCTTCATACTGTGACAAACTGAGGTTCTTCAAGTAATAACAGCAATCACTTTACTATTTCTTTATCAATTCACTCATTGTCTATGAGGGGTCACCATCCTATGGCCAAAGCCCATCTGTCCACTACTACATTTTGGAAACCATGAAGTAGATTCCTTAATTATGTTTGCTTCACATACTCCCAACTTTGCCTTTTTCTTGTTTTAATTGAAAAGGGGTAAGAAATGAAAAAATATTAGGTCACTTAAATAGCATTATCTAACAGGAGCACGTGAAGAGGGGCTGGTTGTTGACTTCCTTCTGGTATTAAACGTGAACTTTATGCCTAAGACTCTAGGATTACTGGTTAGAAAAATAGTCTCCACATCTTTACCAATGTAATAAAAACCTCTGCCAGCAAGAACAGGTTCAGGGGAGTGATTGTGACACATTTCCTATCTGTAGGCTTACTTTTCACAGTGATGTTGTATAAACCAGATAGATACTGAACGAGTCTTCATTATATCAAAGGCAGATGAGACTCTGGTCACTCTACCATCTAACATTCAAACAAGCTTTAATGAGCATTTACAATGCATCTGATCTTGCGAATGTATATAAAGAAACAATCCAGACTTTGAGAGGCTCATATTCCATCTGAGAAGAGGTATTTGTGAGTTGTTTCTAATTTTCAGGACAGCTGAGCTGGTGTGGACTTTATGCTCTTACTCAGACATGACTTTTTCATTGACGACTGAGGAAAACCAAGGACCATAAGGCTGATTCCTCTGGCAAAGATATTCCCTGTTGTCTGTGTTACTTTCATTGTCTGGTAACGAGCCACTCCAGGCCCACTCAGAGCTAACCTCCCTGAATGTATTTTCATGAGTAAGAGAGAAGATATTTGGCTTCCTACCTTAATATTTGAACAAGTGACCAATGATGTGTGCCTGGGCACAATCACCTTCTCCTGGCCGCTTCTAGCCTTCCCAGGGATTAGTCACTTGATAAATCTGCCATTGAATGGGTTTTAAATTATAGGCTAATCGACAGGGAAAACAAACAAGAGGGTTTACGTGTTTTTCATTAAGATCTGGGCTCTGGCCTAGGATGCCTCCTTTGGAGGAAGCTAGGAAGGGAAATGGCTTAAATTTCCAAAAACTGCTCACCTCAGCCAAGAGGCACACTCATTATACAAGACCTAAGTTGAGATGCCAGAAAAGGGCTCACAAAATTGAGTATAATCTTCATTTCTCTAAGTAATGGACCCAAGGAGAAATATTTTCTGCTCTAATTGGAGAGGCTAGGTCAAGTTAATGGGAAAAAAACACTAAAATAGTAATCAGAATAACTTGATTTAGTTCAGTGTAAGACTGCTGTATGACCTTAAATTTGCTTCTTATCTCTGGCTATTTTCTTCATTTGTAAAACAAACAGGTCAGAAAAAGATCACGAGGCTTACTAACCAGGTTTCTAGGGATCCTGGAGGTGTTTCAGCAGTTCTGCAAACACTTAGTTTTGTTATTTTAAAGGGATATTTAACCTTATAAACAACAGATTTTTAAAAATATATACAGTTACACCAAAACCTGAATACTTGGATACCACCAGCACACCTAGTAAGGTACTTAGTTTTTTGGGTTTGTTTTTTAGTCTTTGAAATATAAAATTTTCTCTGACATCTTTATGAATCTATTCAGATGTTTTGAAAATGGTTTCATTGATTAGGAAAGTTATAACCCTGCGCTGGTCTCTTTTCTTTCTCCTTTTAAATTCAGGTTTGCACATATACATGTAAGTATATTCTACAGCACACATGCACCATATTCAACTGTGCACACCCAATGCTCAGGCTAACCTCTCTGTGCAGGGCCTTCCCCTGGCAACACAGTCCATTGTTCAATAACAAGCACATGAATGGGCCGAGTAACAGATGATTTTAGCATTTAGTTTTATACTTGGTGCTTTTTTGACAGTGATGTTTATGACTGAAACTAATTCCAGCAGTTCTTAATTGTTAACTGATTCAACTGTAAAGTAAAAATTTCCTACAAATCATGTTTCAATCTTTGCGATTATTTTAATTGAGTACAGCCCTAGGATAGTAAGGGAAATTTTTTTTTTCCAAAAACTGATTCCATTTTAAACTATATATCTTGTAAAATGTGATTTTCCAGATTTTCTGTTAGTAAAATAAAACATGGAAAGTAACTGGATGCTGTGGCTAATGTAAGATTTGACATTGAAAACCCCTATATTCAAATTGTGTTCAAAATTTTGCAGAAAATATCTGCAAAATGTGTCTGACGAAAGACTCATACCCTGAACATAGAACTCTGTTAAAAAGGAAATAACAACCTCCCCCTTCCAAAATGGGTAAAAGATTTGAATGGACAGTTCATGAGAGAAGATACATGGATAACATACAAGCACATGAAAAGATGTTCAACATGATTAGTCACTAGAGAAATACAAACTAAACCTCAATGAGATACCACTTCACACTTATTGGAAGGGAGGGAGGGAAGAAGGAAGGGAGAGAAGGAGAGGAAAACTGACCCATCTGACAACACCAAGTGCTGGGGAGGATGTGGAGCAACTGGAACTCTCAGTCTGCAAATGGGAATGTAAAATGGTACAGTTACTTTGGAAAACAGTTTAGCTGTTCCTTAGAAAGTTAGATATATACTTTCCATATGACCCAACAATCTCGCTGCTAAGTAACTGCCCAAGTGAAATAAAAACATATGTTAACATGAAACTCCATATGCAAATTTTTAGCAGCTTTATTTTTAATCTCCTGTGATGGTTAATTTTACTGGGCCATGGGGTGCTCAGATATTTGGCCAAATATTATTCTAGGTGTCTCTGTGAGGGTGTTTCTAGGTGAGATTAACAATTGAATCAGTAGCCTGAGTAAAGCAGATCTGCTCTCCCTAATGCAGGGAGGTGTTATCCAATTGGTTAAAGACTTGAATAGAACAAAAGGCTGACTCTCCTCCTAAGAAAAAATTCCTCCTGCCTAAATGCCCTTGAACTGAGCTTTTTCCTGCCTTGGGACTGAAACATCAGCATTGGCTCTTCGTGGGTCTCACGCCTGCCAACTCACGCTGCAGATCTTGAGACTTGTCAGCCTCTGTAACTGCGTGAGCCATTCCTTATAATAAATCTCTTTCACTCTACATATACACCCTATTAGTTCAATTTCTGTGGAGAACACTAATAATACATACATTGCCCCAGACTGAAAGCCACCCGAATGTTCTTCAACTGCTAAAAGGATCAATAAATTGTGGCACATGTGCAAAGTGGAATTCTAGTCAGAAACAAAGGGAATGGACCGCTGGTAGACGCAACAACATGGGTGAATCTCAAATTATTACATTAAGTGCAAGAAGCTGGACTCAAAAGGCTACATACTGTATGATTCCATTTATATGACATTCTGGGAAAGTCAAGGCCATAGAGTCAGGAAAAGCATCAGTGGATGCCAGGGTTCTGAGTTTGAGAGAGGAGCTGTCTTCCAAAGGACACAGGAGCATTTTCTATGATGATGGGAATGTTCTATGTCTTGATTGTGGTTTAGTTACGTGACTGCATGCATTTATCAAAACTCATAAACTAGAGTGATTTTTATTGTATGTAAAATTCTATCTCAATGAGAAAAAGCATCTTGAAGATT
The DNA here is from genome assembly GCF_030028045.1 of Hippopotamus amphibius kiboko. Taxonomy (NCBI): domain Eukaryota; kingdom Metazoa; phylum Chordata; class Mammalia; order Artiodactyla; family Hippopotamidae; genus Hippopotamus; species Hippopotamus amphibius. The sequence goes on along the minus strand of NC_080187.1, from coordinate 178,284,561 downwards.
GCCATTAAAGTCATATGCACACATTTCTATAAATTTAAAACTGCAAAATAAATACATTATAAATGTCACTTATCTGTTGGACTTCCAAGCACGATTTTGTTTGTAAAAAAAATCTTTCTCTTTTGAGAAAACACGTCAACAGACAGTAGAACAAAATGAGTCCCCAAAACATCCAAAGAGGTGCCTAAGTCTTAACAAGACATATATGTCCAAACTCCTTAAGATAAAAGTCTAACTTTTCTCATTGATGTTACAGAATTTTCACTTCTGTGGCTCAACTGCCAGAGCTTTCTCTCCCTAGGCCAGGCCTGGGATGAGGTGAGTGGTGGTCATGCAGGATGGTACGGCTACGTTCAACAGCATTCAAACCTTGCAGCTGTGTGAGCACACGGCCAGTAAATGACTGACAGCTCGCGCTGTTAGGCAGCATGTTACGCTGCCTTGAACACTGTGATGTCTCATTTCTACCCCTTTCTCCCCATTTCTACCTTCTATCCCATTACTAACTTATAAGGAGTCTGATTTTCTCATTGTAGTTCATTAATGAGCACTTTCAAGGAAACAGGGTTCTAAATTTTTTACTTCTGTTAGGAAAAAGGACTCAACATCTTCTGTTTCCAGGCCAACATGAAGAGTTTTCTTCACGAGTCTTTTTCATGAGCCAATCTCCAAAGCAAAATAACTCAGAGTATTGGGTTAAAAGTGTTGCCTTGGATTTTCATTTTCTTTTAAGCAACAGATTGATAGTTCCTTTTTTCTTCTTTAATTGCAGAGATCCCACCTACCAAAACAGAGAGTCTGTTCCACAGTGCAATTAGAACAGTTTCCTCCTACACTTACTGGGTCTCCAAGACACAGGATGCCTATTATTCCAAAAGTGTTGTAAGCTGAAGATCACCCTTTGGGTTCCTATTCTGTAAAACGAGGATGACATCACCCGTCTTGCTTCCTAATATATTTTTCATGGGAAGTGAAAGAAACTCAGAATAATGTGTTCATAACAAATTAAGAAATACTCTGACTGAAAAACACTGTAGAGTTTATATAACATTAGAACTAACAGCAACTAGTTGGGTTTACAGCAGACTGTAAGTTGGAAACTACTAACATAACCCATACGTCTCCCCATCTATAAGTTTACATGGACGTTTAGACAGTGGGCTTAGAGAATAGTGTACATGATGTGGTTAAATAAATGTCAACCCTTGTTCTAAATAAACTGCATTAAGTGGGATACGTATACCATGAGAATGCACATTAAAATAAACTAGTATTGTATCATACAACAAAAGCTAGGCTATCACGTATGTACAAGACACATTAGTGTTTATACAAAGATTTTTCTCAAGCAATTTTTTTTACATATTTATTGATAAATACCTCTTTTGCCTTTTTACCCCTACCTGAAAAGTGCTCAGGTACTCCTTTGTTTTCACATCTACCCAATCCCTCCAACAAAAATCAGAATAACTGCCTTAAGTCTGCCCTCTCTTCAAGAAAAAAAAATCTACTACATTCACTGACAAACATTGCTCTAAAAGATTTGCGGCTACCTACTGTCTTTGCATCTTTATCAAATCCTTTGTGTAATTTCTCAAAAACCTGGTTTAGCTTGCCACCATTTTACTGAAAATGCTCACAGAAATAACTAATGGCTTCCTAAATTACCCAGTTTGGTGGATTTGTCCTCATTCTTCCTTTGTGACTCTCCAGCTGAACTTATAAATGGCCTCTCTTGCTTTCTCTGACAATACGGGCCCCTGGTCCTCTTTCTTCTGCCTCCTATGCCACTTTCTCTCCCTCTTCCATCTTCTAAATATGTCAGTTTTATGAGGACCCACCTTTTGGCTCTCTTGTTCACCAATGCATTCCTAGAACCATGAGTCCTGCCTGGCCTGTGGCTCTCCCAGAGCTGCTGAGTGAATGAATGAATAGCATTTTCAGGGTCCCTAACTGACTCTTAGAAATCTTTAAAGCTATTGTGCCTATGATTACTATGTTCAGTTAGCAAAAGGAAGACAAAGGGAAGAACTATTGAGTAGTACCTATGCAGAACCTGTTTCATATATGATTAAAAACTCTCTGATTTGTATAATTACCGCTATTATTCCTCAGCAATGTCCTAGCTGATAAGCGCATAGCTGACGGAGACCATGTTCTTTCCAACCAACCAACCTCATGAAATTCTAGCAACTCATAAGTCCAACATTACAGGTCCATTTCTGTTCAGGGCTGGTAAGTTTGTTTCATTCAGTGGCCCTCCAGACTGAGTCACTGTATAATACACATAGGGCTTAGATGAGAGCTGACAAACGAACTGACCCCAAATGAGTCAAAATAAACATTCTACCCCAAAGACATTTGTAATGCCATCATTGTGAATACCCATACTATTATTGGTAAGGATTTTTATAGTTCCAAACAAATCTCCATTTCAAAATAACTGAGGATCCCACAAACATGTTTTATTCCATGTGTATCCAAGTCTTATGAGTTATTTTCTAATCTTCCTTCACTGGAACACACACCAAAATGGTTGGAAGAGGGTTCATGGAAATGCCTTGATCAACAAAAAGAATCTTGAAACAGCACCCATAATAACGTGGGTGACCAGTTTATTCTTCATAATGGCTAGGCTTTTGATTTGTCTATATTTGGCCTTCTACATCTGCCCATGGATGTGGAGGGCTGAGTGTACCATACATATGCCACTTTACATAAGGGACTTGAGCATCTGTGGATTTGGGTATCTTCAGGGGGTCCTGCAACCAATCCCTCAGTTACTAAGGGATGACTATATAAGCAGTCACGCTTACAGAACATCTCCAGTCACAGATCTATCTAGAAAGAGGCAGAAATTTCTAGAGCTGTGCTTCCCAATTACACTAATTGGAATATGTGCAATTGAGGATGTAGATGGCTGACAGTGTACAAGTGATAAAGTTCATCCGTAGCACCTAAGCTCACAATCTTGAGAGCAGAGAGACCCAAAATAAGGGACATTTTGACGAACTAGAGAATTCTAAAACTCCACAAAGGAGGTTTCCTGACCACAGGGCATCAATACCTATCATTTTTGGAAAGTTCTGGCAAAGTACCGCACTGATTTATTTGAGCTCACAAAGATCTGATGTAATATTTAAAAACAGATCTCTTCTTTGTGTAAACATGAATTAAGAAAAATGTAAATCCCCCATCTAGGTTTATTTTTTTAATATGGATTTTAATTATATATTTAGAAATCTGGGGTGCTCAAAGCCTTAAACAGTTAAGATAATAAATGGAATTTGGCAGAACATTTGTTCTGATTACTAGATGTTTAATGATACTTGGAACGTCAAGATGCATGTGAAATTACACTCAAGTATGATGCACACAAAATAACTTGGAAAGGATCAGATCTCATTTTGACTTGATTCTTTTCTCCTGGAATACAGACAAACCACATTCTTGTTTTCTTCCTGCATTCTCCCCCTTAGATTAAACTATATTACTTTTGACTGATACTCATCTCTGTAATTTGTGCTTTTTGAAAGGATAATTGTTACAAAAATTACATTTTCAGTTTTTTCCGGTAATTGGAAGATATAACTTTAAATCAGTAGTCTTATTTCCTAGCTGATCAAACATGGAACATAATTCATGAATCGTTTTCAAAATAAATGTTTAACTTCTCCGTGCAAAGTTTAAATGTCACTTCAAATTTAGTTTGACACAGGTTTATAGATGGCTGTAATTTGCTCTCTCCAAGAATTTTTCTATTTTAAATGTTATAGCTCTACATATTAAATGTGTGAAAAGGGGCACTATGAACTAAAAACGCATATATAATTTCTACACAAGTCATTCCAAACTTAAATACTAAATATGAAGGTTAATGATGATATAGGGACAGCTATATAACGTCTGTATCAGACCACATGACTGGTGCAGTGTTTCAGACCATGAACACACTGCTGTCTCATGGAATCTGTCTGCCACAAGAGCTTACATGTGCCAATTTTGTGCCATGCACCCTTCATGAAAAAATGAACTGGCTCAAGTATCTACGCCAGTCATCCGTTCTAAATAATTACAAACTACTTACATTCTAAATATTTAGATTACTAGGAATCTCAGTGTTGGACCATCACCTTTCCCTCAGTGCACTTCAGAGCAGTAGAAAGCTTTCTGATTGCATGTCCTTGAACACAATATTAATACACATACGAAATGGATTAGAATGGTTGAGGTGTTTGAAAGGAAGGAATTTTGATTTTTATAGAGATTGACGCAAAGATCATTTTTCTTGGTCCAAATTTACTTTGTAAAATATACCCCGATCTCAACTGTAGTTGCCAAATGTAAAAGCAAATGCCTATTTTCTTTCAAATTATTTTCTTTTTTATATTTTTTCTCTCGTGTTTTTCAGATTTTCCTATCAACACAGCACAGGTAAGGTTAAAAGTGTAGGATTAAATCTGAATATGATGTACCTATAAGGACAACAGCAGTCCAGTACTAAAAATTGGGGCTCATAAAGGAGGAAATATTTAACTTTATTTCTGTATGTGATTGGTTTTAAAAGCTGACTGGGGGGTTAGCCATGCAAAATCCTCTAGCAACACTTACAGCTTCCATTCACAATAATGGTGTTTCTAAAAGTCCTTTGGTATGGGTGGTGCTTGGTTGCAGGTTTTAGGGGGGAAAACGTAAAATCACTCCAAGAGGTATTTCTGACAGCTGGCAGCCTCTGTGTCTCTACCTGTACCATCATCGTCATCATTATTTTGGTAATTAGGTTGCTACTGAGCAAGGAGTGAGCGATGCTGTAGGAGTCCAACGTGTGAGTCTAGGTTATAACAGAACAGAGTCCATCTGAACACACTGATCCACAGCTCAGAAATCTAGAAAGTCTCATCTGAGAATAATAAAACTCTCTCTCCAACTCCTTTTCATAAATCCAGAATGCAATTCTTAATCTTGCAGAGATAAAGAATGAGGACAGGAGAAAAAAGTATTAGATCACCTTCTGACTTTAACAAGCAGCAACTTAAAAAGTTGAAATTGAATTAAATATTTGGAAGTGGTGGCCTTGGTTTCCTCCAACTGATTTGTACATTCCTAAAAGAACCATGTTTGATTTTGTGCGTATGCCTGAAGATTTTGGTTTTACACAGGCTCTGTTAAATTTCAGATAGCATATGCTCGATACCACCCACCATTATGGAATACAGGATGGGTTTTCTGCCCATCTCTTAAGTTGCAATTAACACTGTCTCTGTCTTCAGCAGAGCAATCTCTATATGGCTTAAGGGATGCAGCACTGGATTGGGCGAAGACCTGATTTCCAGTCAATGTGTATCTATCAGCTGTCTTCATGGGCTTGGGCTCTACTGTTGCTAATAAGTAGTAACCAGGTCTCAGTGGGTGGTCAGCTTCCTTGGCTATAGGGAACGCTGTCCTCTTGGGAGTATGTTGCTTCCCTCAGGGCATTAGGGAAGAAAAGGCTGAGAAGCACTGAACTTGATTCAAAGATCAGCTCTTTCAGTCTTTTCGTCTCATCTATAAAAGGAAAGGGTTTACAAATTACTGAAAATTCAAATGAGTCCATGCTATTTTCACTTAAACTATTACATCACCATAACCTGTCTAGACATACAAAGTCTGATAAATGTTCATTTAAGACAATGAGAAATAAACACTGTTCTCCAGTAGAAAGTCATAAACTTTCAAAACTATCTTAAAAAATCCTCCCAGGAACAGTTTTCCTACTATAGTTCTCTGATGTTTCTGAATTTGAAAAATACTGCCTGTAAAATTCCCTCGGTTTAAACCCAGCTTCCACTACAGAGAAAGAAAAAGAGAAAACCAACCAGTGGTTAATTTATGTACTAATGCATGTGTCACTGTGATGGCAGATTCCACTGTTTGCTATTTATTGCAAGTTTATGTCTATCATGCACTTTGGTACTGGGGGTTGGAAGGAAGGGGCTGTAACCTCTGCTTTCATGATTATAATAGGAGAGTTTGCTAATTGCCTAAGTCAGGGATTGGCAAGGTAGAGCGGCATATTGTGAGCAATCGAAGCAAAAGAAGAAGGCAGAGTGATGAGAAAGTATTAGGAAAGAGGAGAAAACTAAAGTTGTATGTTTGAATTTGATTTTAGAAAGTCTTCAATACCACGCCAAGGACTTGAACTCAACTTGACTGGCAATAACAGTGAGCCATTAAAGGTGTGTAAGAGAGAGGACAAACAATCTCTAAGCAATTGATAACATAGCTTGCATAAAGGCAAGAGATGATGAATTAGGATGACAGTGGCAGGGTGCCAAGGCATGAGTGTATATAAGGGACCATGGAGCTAAAATCAGCATCATTTGGCAATCAACCAGATGCAGAAGCTGAGGGTGTAGGAGTTGCCAAAGGTGCATCTGAGATTTCTAGCCTGGACTTCGAGAACAGTGGAAACTTAAATAATTAGGGCAGCTAAGAAAAGACTGTTTTGTACTGTGTTTACATTGTGTAGGGGGAGGTCAGAAGGAGACAAGGAGATAAATCCTTTCAATTCTGGGATTACATTTTTGATGCTGAGACTTTGGAAATTTTAAATGTGAGATACTAAACACATTTCCCAGTTTAGGTTTTCCAGCAAAAACTAGAACCTTCCTGGTGCTGGAACTCAGGGAAATATTTGAATCAGAATAAACAGGTCTGAAAAGCCTTTACATAGATATAAACTTGCATCAGTAAATGAAATCTCTAAACACAACATACAGGAAGCCAGGTAACTTAGGGCCACATTTTGGAGGGCCACATTTTGGAGGGTCACATTTGGGGGCGCTGCAGAAGCCAGGCTGAGAGGGCAGCAAAGAAGATGAAGAAAAACACTCAGAGGAGGAGGAAAAATGGAAAATTCAGTGTCTCAGATACTGGCGGAAGAGATCAAGGATGTAAATACTGCCACTCTAGAATTGAGGGCAATGGAGACCCAGAGGGGACCAGCAGCACTTGAGGATTACTTATCTGTATCTCAGCTGCTTCAGTACAGGTAGCAGAAGGCAAGTGGAAGGAGACTCTGCAACATGTAACTCATGTTTGAGAGCTTTGCCACTGAGAGACGGATAGAAAGTCCAAGAAGCAGGAGTCAAATAAAGGGATTTTAAAGTATAGAAGAGCTGAAAATGTTATTAGAAATGGGGAAAAGCAAAGAGAGAAAGTGCAGAAGAGGTGGTAGAGGGTGACATCGAAGAGCCTGGGTGGAAAAATATCAGGTGTCTCAGCTTCTTTTCCTATGTACAGCGGCCAAAGTTAAAAAAAAAAAAAAACAGAAAAAGAAAAAAAAAGAGGCAAAGAAAGGCATTAATAGTCTAGAGACAAAGGCACTTAATCCCTATTTTCTTCTTGTCTTAAAAGCAGTGACCCTCTTTCTCCCTAGAGCTAATTCAACCTGCTGGGTCCCTGATTTCACTCTCTTACACATTTTGGGAAACATTTTCTCATCACTTTGCTCCTTTCCAGCCGGGCTCTCCCCTTTACCTACTCAGGTCTCCTTGAAAATGCAGGGCTGCTTGGGCTGGTTTCCCACATAATCGGCGCCTGCTGTACATCTGTTCTTACTGCGGGAGAGCAACTCCACAAACATTTCCCTCTCTCATCGGAGCATCACTGTGGTGAAGGTAGGATCCCCATCTTATGGACTGTCCAAAGCCACAGGCGTATAAAGTAGCCGGGCTGTGGCTTAAGACTGGATCCGACTCTCAAGCCTCGTGCTTTCTCCTGCGCAGAGCTGTCTCTAGACACTTGTCAAGATGCCGACAGTAGACTCTGTTTCTGTCTAAACATTACAAAGTACCCGGCTTGCTGTCAGAGGCCAAACTTTAAATGGCTGAAATAGCTTGATCGATTGTGTGAAAATTTTATGGTCCTTCCGTCAGACACCACAATTTATTGTCACATAATACACAGTTAGAAGAACCAAAAGAAACCATCCCACAAGGGCAAACAATGTGGAGGCAGTGGCCCTTTGACACGCTAAGGCCACAGGCCTTATATGGATCCAATAAGAAAGCTGCTTCTCCGAGCGAGAAAACAACCTCTTGATCTTGCAAAATGTTTTTGGACACCTAAAGGCTCTTTTATGACTGCGGCTGATTAAAATGAAAAGCTTAAACGACTAAAATGTTCTTTTTGATGAGTTTTTGCCATGAACTATGGACCTTGTAGTCCCGTGGGATTCGAGCCCTTTGATCCTGGGCACTCACATAAATTCAGTCATAAAACAACATTGGATTTGATTTTACTAGTGTGGCTGATGTTGCCAGATTTGTAATGCAATCTTGTTTTCTCCCCGCCTCAGTTTTAGGCCCATCCACCATTGTTTTATAGCAAGAGGAAAGGAGTTTCCATTTGTTTTTGGCAATCAAGGCTCAACACTGAGCCACTACTCTAGAATGTTAGAATTTCACAGAAAAAAATAATGATACTGCATTATATTCGTCAACACTGGAATCAGTCATTTTATGTGCTGAAAATATCAAAAGAAAAACCCTTTCCTGCATGAAAATAATTACAGATTTTCACTACTTAAGAGGGTTAGAAGATGATGTGGTTGAGACCTACAAGTATGAAGTACGAAAATATGATCAGGTTTAGCATCCATAAATTTCCAGCAGGACTAACTGAAAATTAATATTTAAAAAAGATCAAAAGACCCACCAGGTTATTTATTAATGAGTGACAGATCATATCTTAGTTTTCAAATTTCACTTACAAACAAAACAAACAAAAAACAAACAAAACAAACAAAAAACCCAACCTGCTATCTGTGGGAGGAGTAAAGGAAATATTCAACAAAACATTTCTTTACCAGAAAGACATGCAATCAATATAACATCGATGTTTAATAAACTTCCTTTCCTTATCTTCTAATCATTTGCCTTTGTATGTGTTTGTACCACAATATAATCTTTCTGTAACTTCTAATTTTACAAGTGAAAGTTTTACTATGAAAGGTCTCTGAGGGAACCAAACTACAAATAACTTTACAAAGACCTGTACTACAGAGGCCAACATGATCAATAGTGGGGCAGCATTTTTTATGAAGTAAAATATCAGTTTGGGGACTTCCCTGGTGGCGCAGTGGTTAAGAATCCGCCTGGCAATGCAGGAACATGAGTTCGATCCCTAGTCTGGGAAGATCCCACATGCCGAGGAGCCACTAAGCCTGTCTGCCACAACCACTGAAGCCCGTGTGCTCTAGGGCCCACGAGCCGCAACAATAAGCCCACAGGCTGCAACCACTGAAGCCCACTACCTAGAGCCTGTGCTCTGCAACAAGAGAGGCCGCCACACTGAGAAGTCCGCACACTCACTGCAAAGAAGAGTAGCTCCTGCTCACAGCAACTAGAGAAAGTCCGTGCGTCAACGAAGACCCAACACAGCCTCCCCTCCCCCCGCCCCGCCTCAATTATATATATATATCTCAGTTTGGGCTCACTTGGGAAGAACCATGATATGTTTAGCCTGTTCACTAGACCAGACAATAATAACTGAAGTTGGATAAATAGTTTTCAGTAATTTTTTTTTCACAGATTGCCTGGAGGCTGGGAAATTGCTCATCGAGATTATTCTGTAAGTGACATGGGACACAAGAGTCATGCGAGGTCTCAACAATAAGGTCTAACTTAAGAAGAGTTATCGTGGAATATACAGGTCCCTATCCTATGGGCAATACCTCAGGACATTCTCAGTTGTAGTCTCTCAATCCCTGCCTGACCCCAATGAGCATCTCAGGATACGGTCTATCCGGAGAAATGTAATTCAGGCACGTGCGCACCGCCTTGCCTCTTGGTGCTGATATACTGGATTAAGCCATGTGAAATTGCTGTTTTAGAGACAAGATAGGGCAAATATCAACAATTTCATATGATTCAACTTATAAACCCCATCCAAATTTGAATAAAAATGCCATTTTATTCTGTTTTCTCAATTATGTGAGAAAACTTCAAATTATGTGCATTACATCCATGTGCAACAGATAGGGGTCATGCCATATGTAATAATAATAAACAGAACTATATTATACACATATCCACAACAACTTCCAAAGACTGTATAAGAAATTGTCATCTACTTGTCGAGAAAAGTAATTGTCCTGGTGGTATGTATATATTCAGTTAAGATGAGAGGAGGGTATGCAGATACTAAGAAACAGCTTTCTCATTTCACGCTCAAAGGGGTAGTATAGTGTCAGCACCTTCTTCCTCCCTATTAATTAACTCCTTCAAAAAATATTTATTGTTTACTTATTATGTTCAAGTAGTGGTCTAGGTACCCCCCAAAAAAATCAAGCTATGCAAAATAAAGAAGCAATAGTGGCAGTTTTAGTAGTTTCAGGTTTGGCAGAAGCAACCATCAGCATTGGCAGAAAGTCAGTGCTTTTTGTCAGAGGGTGAATTCTCCCATCCATGCCCCTGCCTTAATCAAAGGCGGTATAGTATCACCTCCTACGTGCAAGATGGCAATACTTCCCAACTGCCCTGTCCCCTCTGGCTCCCCTACTATTTATTCCCTGCAATGGCAGCCAGGGGAGGTCTTTTGAAAACAAAAATCTATTCACGTCACACATTTCTTTGCTCAGAATTGGTCAGTAGTCTCACTGTTGTGAGGATAAAACCGGAAGACCTTAAGAAGACAAACATGGCCCTTCCAGAATCTGGCCTCTTGCTCTCCTCCACAGCCATGGTTTTCAAACTGTGGTCCATGATCCATGAGTGGGGTAACAAATCAATTTACATCCATTTTTTTAAAAATAAGAGAGTTGAATATGCCACAACATATCACATGAGATAATTTCTGCTTAACAGAACTCTTACCTCACACACGTATCCACACATAAACACATAATCTGGGCTTTAATGTAAAATTCATTTCTTATCCCAGGATGCAGTTTAAAAAGTTTGAAAAATCCTACTCCCGAGCTGCACCCCCAAACTCTCTCCTATTTGTCACTCATCGCCCTCCAGGCACACTAGCCTCCCTGCAGTCCTCAAACCAGCTACACTCCCCTTCAGCCTTTCAGGCTCTGCTTAAACGTCACTTCTTAAAAGTATCTTCAAATCTCAATTATAGCCTGTCATAGCACCATGTACTGTATTTTTCTTTACAGCACTCACTATATTATATTAACTGATTATTTTATCAATATCTGTCTCTGACTGGACTACAGGCTCCCTAGAAGAAAGTAGGGATCATGTCTGTTCTGTTCCCTCCAGCACCTAGCACAGTGCCCGATACCTACTCAGCAGTTAACATATAGTGAATCAACAAAAAATAGAGACCTCTAATTTCTTTTTGATAAGTTCATTGTTAGAGGAAACACAGATGCTCAACTGCAAAAGCCACTGTTTTTCTGGTGGCTCTTTGGCTCCTGTCATATAGAATGTGCATGTATATTTACAGTCATAAGCACATCACATACTGCTTCTGTTACCACATTAAGCATTATGCCTATGAGTATAGAACCATATATACATATTTGCGTATGCTGTTATGTGAAATAAACTAAGCGATTTTCTTTCTCATGTGTTTAAGGCAAAGCTCTAAACTGGAAAGCTCCTTCAATCAACAGAAAACTTGGAGCATCATTAAGAGAAAAAGAGTCAAGCTGACCTCCAGTGGTGAACTGGGGAATGGCTTCTAAAATAATTGTAATACACAGATTACAGATCACACAGATCTACATATCTATGCAATACCTTTCTCAATACTTTAAATTATGTGTATTATATCTATTTGCAACAGATAGGGGTCACTGCACACAGAGCGTTAAAAGAAAATAAGCAGAACTGTATTACAGAGACACCTACAGCAGCTTCTTGGGACAAAGAAACTGCCACTCGTTTAAAGCAACCAGAATATCTGAGACTTGAGAATTCTCTTAGCTGACATCTAAGATCTGAAATTTGCAAATTCCATTAAAAAGGAGATAATTTTAAAATGCTAACACCTACGCAGTCTTCCCCTTCATTAGTCTCTGGATAATGCTAGGGACTTAGTTTACACTGCCTGTTATTTAGTCTTTATTGTAAATTCTGTTCTTTTAACTAAACAGCAGATCCTCTGAGAACAGAATCCATGTGGGCATTAAACAAAACAATCCAGGGTATGTGCTAAGTAGAATATCTGGCATAGTAATATGCAATAAAAGTTACCTGGTATTATTAAGTGATGTTTTATCTCTAGTACATTTCATATTTGAAGGTGCTCAATGAGTATTTATTATAAAAAGGTAAACTATAAAAGCAGAGTTATATATATATAAAATTGTATTTTAAGACGCTTATCTTTTAGAGCAAGAACAATTTTGAAATGCAACACCTTATAGTGGAGACTTGGGGGGCCCTAACTCTTGGGGTGCTTTCACATATTCAGATGTTTCTTTCATAAAATCATGGCAGCAGCAATATTTCCTTTAACAGATAGTGATGGAAATGAGAGCATCACACTCATATCACAAAAATGCTAAAAGCAATGCTCTTTGGAATGACACTTAGGTATGACATTAATCACAGAATGATTTTCTTTTATATAGGTACATGGTTTATATCGAAAGACCTTCACCACCAAAAAATACACATCACCAGCCACTGGCTTAAAGTGAACTAAGAACAAATAAATAGTTATTTATCAGTCATCTACCACCGCCATTGTACCTCCAGTCCCATACTTAGCTATCACAACAGTTGCAATCAGCATTATATCAACTAAGTTACAATGTCACCACAACCACAGTTTCAGATGAGAAATTGAAACTCAGAAAGATTTAGATAATTTGTTCAAGACCATGCATCTAGCTGGTAATGGAGACAGGATTCAACACAAGGAATATTCCACACCTGTGCTTCTACTCAGCTGTCCTACCTAGAGTTGTGTTACATTTCACCCAATGAATGGTTAGTTGACTTCATGACCTGGGTTTATTCTTCAGCAATTTTTCCTCCTAAGGTCCACTGCTCTTTAGGACTGATATTCTACCCAAGGAGAGATCAAACGCAAGGGTCAGTCCAGAAACAAGGTCATGGCACAAATCCTCTCTAGGCAAGGGCCTTCAAGGTGGAACAACGTCCAGAGGCTCAGTGTAGAGGCTGAGAGCCACTTCATAGGATCGATGTAATAACTCATGTAATTCGCATACAAAAAGCCTGGAACATAGTAAGTGCTCAAGAAATACCAGCTACCATTACTGTTATTCCTTCACTAGAATCAGCTGCAGTGAAATGGTCAAAACATATACACACAAAGATATCATAAATTCACACTCTGGATTCCAAAGCCCATATGAGCCGGACTTGTTAGAAGCAGCACAGGTGCCATTTACCACACGTGGGCACATCCTACAGCATGCAGAAGAGCCACATCACCCATGTGCTTAAGAAATCAGTAATGCTGGGGCTCTGCTGGTGAAGATAAAGTTTGAGAACAGCTGAGGAACTCCTATTTCCAAACTGCAGAAATCAACCAAGTGCGTAGCTGGAAAGACGCAGAGAAGTTTTGCCTCTGTTATTTTCTTCCTTAATTTATCGGTCTCAGAAACTGATTTCTCTGAGACTCAGCTTCAAATCTCTAAGATAAATATAGACAAATATCAAGATTATGGTGACAAATACTAGAGGATCTTCCTCAAACTGGGCTCAGGACCAGCTGTGAGAAGTGCAGTTGGAGACGGCAATCTTCTACGTGCTCTTTTCTTCTATACTTAGGTAGGAAGAATAGCTTGTCATTTCTGAACCCAGTGAAATCAGGAGACTCTGCTGCTTTTTTTTTTTTTTCTTTATAAACATCACAGAAATGTTTCCTTTTTTTTTTTTTTTTACCCTATAAAGAGCTTGTATAGGACAAAAATAAGGGCTACTCTGCACAGGTCTTTGCTATAAGATGAGGGGAAGAGAAAAAATGAAAAGTTAGAAAACCATAATACTAGAGAAAGTGCATCAAATCAGTTGAGAAGTCGACAGTGGAAACAGAGCAGATTTAGAAACCAGACGGACCTGGTTAGGAGATCCTGCCATTGCATTAGCCAGCTACGAACATTCAGGACAGCACTTAACTTCTGAGCCTCAATTGATAAGAAATTATGTATATAAAGCACCAAGCAGAGTGCCTGGCAGTTTGTACTTCATGTTCAATAATTATGATTGTAACCATCTCCAATTAAGAAAACAAAGAGTACTCAGCATTTAAATTCTGAAAATCAAAGTTTCTCCCTATCCCTTCCTAATTATGTAGTAGAACACCAACCATACCCAATTTTTTGCAGTAAGAGCTCTCTCTCACTCACCCTTGCAACATGGCTGCCCTCTCTACTCCATCAATAGCCCTTTCAGTGAAGGACAGGAGGAAGAAAGAAAGAGAATGAGGAAGGAAGGAAAGAGGAAAAGAAAAGAAATGTAAAAGCCCACAAAGGTCTAAAAGCTCAAGGAACTTTTGCTTGGTACACGTGAGACCATGGAGAAAGAGGATGAACACATTCTTACCCAGCCTCTCTAAGCTCTATACCAGGGGTCACCAACATGGATGTCTACAGGGCCAGGCAATCAACATCAGCAAGACAATAGGGAATGTGGGGAAGTGTTGTAGCAAATTAGAGCACACATGCTCATTCACACTGATTCAAGGGTGACTTTTCAAATGACATTATGACGACCAAACTTCTTTCGATTGTGTTTGATGATGCCACAAAGGTAAGAACACTTCGGCTGTCCTAATGCTTCCTCCAAAATAGCGTTCTACTGAAATACCATTAATCACAAAGGAATTTCTAGCAATGTCCAATCAGATCACTCAGCAACCATTCGTCATATTTAGGCTCGTTGCCCAGCACTGCTGCAGGTAATGTGGGACCAGGGGACCTCAAAGACTTTTGGATTGAGTTGAGGCAGACACATAGGCCCACTCTCCTCAGGCCAGAAATAACTGAACTTCAGAAGGAAATGTAGACCACCTAGTCCTATACTCTAACGTTACAGCTAAAGAATCTATTATTCACCTAATGGTACACGATTGTAGAAAACACACAGCATTATAGAACAAGGCAGGACAAGTCTGGGGAGAAGGAAGCACTCCCCACGGGCTCTAACATACTTCGTTCACTTCTTCATATCTCATGAAGAGTCAAAAAAGCAAAAGCCTATAAGTGAATCACTTTGCTGTACACCAGAAGCTAACACAACACTGTAAGTCAACTGTATTTCAATTTTAAAACATTTTTTAAAAAAGCAAAGGCCAACATTCAAAAGGTCATTGTTCCAACATCAGCCTGTCCCCTAAAGTCAAAAACTATTGAAAAAAGAATTTTCTGGGCCCACATGAGTGACTCAAGTTCAGAGCTGAAGACTCAGTGGGTTCACAGCAGCACTATTCACAACAGCCAAAACATGGAAACAACCTAAATGGCCAACGACAGATGAACAGATAAAGAAGAAGTGGTACACATACAAAATGGAATACTACTCAGCCACTACAAAAAAAAAAAAAAAAAAGAAATAATGCCAACTGAAGCAACATGGATGCAACTAGAGATTATCATACTAAGTGAAGTCAGTCAGAAAAAGAAAAGCAAATACCATATGATATCACTTATACGGAATCTAAAATATGGCACAAAAGCACCTATCTACAAAACAGAAACAGACTCACAGACATAGAGATCAGACTTGTGGTTGCCGAGGGGGAGTGGGAGGGGGATGAACTCGGAGTCTGGGTTTGCAAACTAAATATGACACTTAGAATGGATAAACAACAAGGTCCTACTATAGAGCACAGGGAACTATATCCAATCTCCTGGGATAAACCATAATGGAAAAGAATATTTTAAAAAAGAATGTATATATATGTAAAACTAAGTCACTCTGCTGTACAGCAGAGATTGGCACAGCATTATAAATCAACCACACTTCAATTAAAAAAAAAAAAAACTCAGCAGGGATGTTTGGAGCCTGTGGTGCCTGACGGAGGCAAATAAAGCCAGCAACAGCCTCAAAGATACAAATGAAAGTAAAGCACCCTCTTCATTCTACAATCAGCTTCCCTCTAATAGCAAACCCCATTTGAAACAATAATGGAATTATATGGGACAAGACAGCATCTTGAAAGTGGAGATAAAGAGCTCCTGGGCTAAGTCAGCTAGGGAATTAATCATTGTGTTTTCCATCAAAGTTCAACTCCAAAGATATCTGCGAACTTCTAGGTAGCCAGAGGCCCAAGAGGCATCTCAATACCACAAAACCAGCAAATCTGCTAAACTCCAAACATGGTGCTACATACACACAATGAAACAACAAATTAAAATGTTTCCCAACACTTTGTCTTCTTTCCTGGCATCTCAGTAATGAAACATCAGCACTTAGGGGAATACCATAAGGGTTTAATGAAATCATCATATTTCACATTTGCGAAAGTTTTGTTTATCAATCTACAAATTACTCCCCCTCCTTCAAAGTACTCTCCAGAAGTTAACAGATTTAAGTGTGCTGTGTTAACAACAAAGAACATGACAAGTGGGAAAGGTTCAGGATGTACGTGTCTATAAATTTAGCTGTATCGGCTCACGTGTAGTTTGTACTCAATTTTGTTTCAACAGCAATGTGTTTACTATTAGAAATGGACCCGTGGGGTGGGCTGGAGAGAGCAAAGTAAGGAAGTCTACAAGTTTCTCTTAGTGGGGGCCAACATACCATTTGTTTCCCTGGGGGACCATGAGGTAGAATGTAAGCTAATTTCTAGTTTGGCGCCCATCCCTGGACCATTTCACAGTAGGAGTTACCAGATTAGAAATGTGCCTGCGTTGCACAATGAGCAGGGGCCTGCCAGAGGCCATCGCTCAGTCAAGTTTCCCCCCAGTGAAGGACTGTGCCTGCGATGAATAAATGGGGTAAATGGAAAAGGTTCCCGTAAAGGAAATGCGACTGTTGGCTAGTTCTCTTTCTTCTATCCCACAACCCAAAGAACATTAGTTAAAAACAGATAAAATAATGTGTCATTTCCATGGCACTTACTTCCAAACTGCTGAAAGTGCTGGTCAAAAACAAGATTCTTAAATTATCCAAGCTCCTCAAAAGCCAGACATAGGACAAGCATTTTTTTTTTTCCAAGTTTCAAAATTGATGAAGTTGAGAGCCAAAGAAGTCCTACCCATCCCTCATGCCTCCCTCCCATCAGAAATAAGAACTGGCCCTCCTACAGATGCTGCATTTACCATTCTGAGAGCTGCATCCCCTCACTGACTCAGGCATCCTAATCAGCACTGGAAGGCTCAAAGGCAGTGTCACTGAACACCTGAACCATGTCCCACAGAGGCAAGCTGAGCTGAGAAGGGACCCCCTGGTTAGAAAGGGAACCTCTGGAAGAAGCTATTGATAAAAGGAAAACAGGGGAGGGGGTGTAAGTAACAGGGCTTCAGCGATTCTAAGTTACATAACCATAAAGGTGAAAGGACAGTGTGAATGAGGTAGACAAATTGAAAATTTTTAAAAATATGGTTGGGCCAATAATAAAGTTCAAAGGTGCTATTAGTATATGGCCTGGTCCCTCATTTTATAAATTAGGAAACTGAGTCCAAAAAATTGTCTGTAGTTCATGTTGTTCATCGTCCCAAAAGTAAGAGCTCACTCAAGACTTTCTGTTTCTAGATCCAATGTTCTTTCCATTAGTGTTGCATTGATTAATAGAAAGAGCATTGGCTTCAAAGTCAAACAGATTTAGGTGGACTCAAATTCAGGTTCCCTTACTCACTAGTCTAGGATTTCTGACAATTCATGGTCTCTGGGAGCCTCAGGTTTTATCATCTGTAAAATGGGGACAGATGTATTATTTTACTTATACTTCTGCAAATACTCTTTATAATACGAATACCAAATGCATAGAACGAAGGTCGGCACACAGGATTTGATTACATTTAGGTGCAGTTGTTATATAAGAAATATCTGTGCATCATCTGTGTGCCAAGCACTGTGCTAGGTACTTTCAAAGACAGAAAAAACAATGCTCCCTCCAGGTGCCTATAGTCAGATTAATAAGCAGAACCTTGGTAGCATGAAAAGGGTAATAAAACCACTCCAAGAATTTAACTTGAACTCAGAAAGTGGATTGTACATTGAGATAAGATTATACGAATCAATATTGAGCAGTTCAGAAACGTTGGTTACTTGGAGGAAAAAAAGACTTATGTGCAAAACCAGCCATACAGCCTGCCCTCCCTTCCTCCCTCCTTTCTTCTCTATTCATGGTAAAGCTCTAACAGGGGAACAAGGTATTTCTCAAACTTATTTGACCATGAAATACTTTTGTCAAGGAACGTTTCAGAGGCTCACTGTTCAGTAGAATGAGCTTTGGGAAAGCCCGGTTTAGACCCTCTGATATGGAGCACAGAGGTCGAAGAACAGCTGGAAAACCATGGAAAATTCACCTCCAGAGAATAAGTCAAAGTCCCAAGGAAGTCCCCAACCAAAAAAGCCTGAGGACCACGCTAAACTCAAGCTGCCTAATTACAAGGAGACTTGTGCAGGGAAAAAAATAATGAGAAACAGTATTTACTGAGCATGTGTTGGTAACTGAGTATGCATCATATCGAACAACCCTAGAAGGGAGGCACCATCAAATTATCATAATTTTTTAAATTATTTTTTTTAAAATTGAGCTATAGTTGATGTACAATCTTTTATACATTACAGGTGTACAACACAGTGATTCACAATTTGTAAAGGTTACACTCCATTTAGTTATCGTAAAATACTGGCTGTACTCCTTGCGCTGTACTACATATTCCTGTAGCTTATTTATCTTATACATAATAGTTCGCACCCCTTAATCCCTTACCCCTACCTTGTCCCTCCCCCCTTCCCTTTCCCCACAAGTAACCACTAGTTTGTTCTCTTCATTTTGTTAGATTCACTAGCTTATTTTTTAGATTCCACATATAAATGATATTATACAGTAACTGTCTTTCTCTGTCTGACTTCTTTCACCTAGCGTAACACCCTAACTCCATTCATGTTGTTGCGAATGGCCAAATTTCACTCTTTGCTATGGCTGAGCAGTATTTCACTCTGTGTGTGTGTATGTGTGTGTGTGTGTGTGTGTGTATATCTCACATCTTCTTTATCCATTCATCTGTTGATGGACAGTTAGGTTGCTTCCACATCTTGGGCATTGTACACAATGCTGCTATGAACAGCGGGGCACATGTCTTTTTGAATTAGTGTTTTTGTTTTTTTCACATGTATACCTGGGAGTTGAATTACTGGGCCATATGGTAATTCTATTTTTAGTTTTTTGAGAAACCTCCATATTGTTTTCCACACTGGCCACACTAATTCACATTCTCACCAACCATGTTGGAGGGTTCCACTTTCTCCGCATCCTTGCCAACATTTGTTATTTGTGAATCAATATGATTATTATCATACAAATGCTGAAACTGAGAAAAGTCCCAGAGACATTCACTAATTTCCTAGTGTGACAGTGCAAGGAGTTGAACTGAATCCTGACTCAGAAACCTGAGTTCTTTCATACTCTCATCACACATAAAATAGTATCACACCTGGTTCTCAATACAATAAGACAAAAATCAACTACGTAGAGAAAGATTTTGTAAAAGAGCTGTGATAGTGATTTTCAAACCTTGCTCCTAGACAACCCCGAAGGAAAAACTATTTATACCGGCGGAGAATTAGTTTTATCACGTGCCTTAAAAGGGCAGGTGTGAACTATGTTTCTACCCAATGGCCATGAACTTGTTATGCAATGGCTACCAGAGGCAAAAATTTCTCAAATAAGTAAGCATCTGTAAATGTAAGGTGCTACTTTTTTTCAAGAATAAAATCAGTAACATAGAATTACTCAAAACTGAAAACTGAATTAGATGATGCTGAGTATCATGAAGTGATCACACACTCTCAAGGCAGAGTTTGCTAAACAAAGGGTGTACTTGGACAAAATTTAAGAATTTTGCTGGTTATAATATAAATGACATGAAATAGTCAAGCCATGGAAAATGTTTGAGCTGCCACCACTCTCCTGCTGGAGCTTTGAGTAGAAAAGTCAGCCAAGTGCTTTGAGTTGAAGGTATATATAAATTGATGGAATTTGGAAATGGATTCATTCATTAATAAATGTTTGCTTTTGAACTACAGGGAGAATATGTATCTAAGTTGCTACACATTTTGAAAAGCTGGTCCCAGAACCAAGCCCTTTCTACCGTGCAGCCTTTCACAAATGTGGGCTACAGAGTATGCATGAGATTAAAACTCCAGACTCCCCACTTACACGCCTCGGGACTCTGGGCTAAAAGTTTCAACCTCCAATCAATTCACTTAAAGCGGTAAGCGTTCCATTTTGCGGGTGAGGGAACTGAAGAATTAAATGACTTCCCTACAAATCTACAGTCTAAAACAAAACAGCAAACTGAGTTTAGCTTCTCTGTTTGTTGAACTATGCTGTTTCTTTAAAGTCTATGAAAACAGTCTCAAAAAACTAGATGTGATGCACATCAATTCCTGTATATGGTGATAGAACGGATCACTTTTCTTGTGTACTTTAAGCATGGAATCTTTCTTATTCTAGAAAGGTTTTTTGAAGTCCTGAAACACATCTGACCTCTCCATGACCGGTGAGTGGAAAAAGAAAATCTAACAGGCAGTGAAGGCGGCGAGTGGAAATCCCTATAAAGACATGAGCAAGGAAAGAGCTGCTCACCAATTATCTTCCACCAGTCCTGTGACAGGAGACGTGACATTGTTACTTTGTGGAATAAAACAGGTGGAGATGATATTATTCAGCGACTGCCCACGCGTACAGCCAGGCTGGGTTGTCGTCTTAGGAATCTGCACCTGTTCTGACTGGCTGGTGCTGCTACCCATGTAGTTATTTTCTGCGTCTCCCAGAGAACAGAGGTTCATGAAGGCATGAAGGAGCCAGGCAGGGGAAATGGACCAGAGGAGGGACAACGGCAAAACTACCGCACGTGTGTCCTGTTGAAGTGACATCTGCTCCTCAACCCAGCAGGTTAAAGTCATACAGGAAAATAAGCCCACCAGTGCCAGCTTTTCCATTTTCTTTTTTTTTTTTTTTTAGAAACGGCTAGAAATCTGTCCATATTTTAAACTATTCATGATTCAATCTTTAAAATCCTCTGTTTGCCAACAAGACACTTCTCTAGGTCAGATGAGGAGTAAGAGTTGCCAGTGTCCTATCGAGAGCTCTCAGACTGCTGGACTAGCTCCCAGCTACAGTTCAGCACACAGTTGGGGTGCACCGCCCCAACTGGCGATAGCATGCCACGGCCACAGGGTTTCAGCAACTAGGTAAAAATCATCCATATGGGACTTCTTTTCTCGTTTACTAACAGCATTAAAAGAACATAATTATTTCAGAGGTACTTAAGGTATAAGTAGGAACATTTTTAAACGTTTACTATCGTCAATCACATCTTGGTCTGACCTTTTTTAAGTGCTGATCACCATTCCAATACACGTCTTTCCCTTCCGTTTACTTTGCTCTTTCCCGTCTCCAACCTTCTCCTAGTTTGCCACGTGAGATCACAGGACTTTTGTGGAATTGAAAAGACATGAAATAATGTACTTAACATGCCTAGAAAAATGCCCAGCACAAAGGAAGAGCCCCAAGATTGTAAGAACCTGTGGTTCCTGTCGATCTTATTCAGCTGTCAGTCCTCCCAGGGCTGGTCCACAGCTTGAGGAAGGTAATAACTCTTCCAGCTGAGCTCTTCCAGGAAACGTCTGCTCACAGAATCACTTTTGGACCACCCTCTTTAGCAATCTGCTTGTTCAATTAACCCCTACTTTAGCTTCTCCAAGACATCTGAGAATCTTTTGCACCCCAGAACAAAGGACAAAAGTGAGGTCTCTGCAGCGCATTCTGCAACAA
The DNA here is from genome assembly GCF_030028045.1 of Hippopotamus amphibius kiboko. Classification (NCBI taxonomy): domain Eukaryota; kingdom Metazoa; phylum Chordata; class Mammalia; order Artiodactyla; family Hippopotamidae; genus Hippopotamus; species Hippopotamus amphibius. Next base: position 178,262,637 of record NC_080187.1, on the reverse strand, counting down.
AGGAGATAAAGGCCTCCCCCCCTCTTTGTCCCCTAGGAGTCTGAGGTACTTTTCCACTTTTTTGTTTCTTTGTGAAATGGACTCGTTCCCTCCTCCAAACTACTTAAACCAAGCTGGATAAGGGAGGCCTGTATTCATACTCCATATGACTTATTTAATGATCTTTTTGCTTCCTGCAGTGACTACATATACAATCCAATACACCATCTCAGTTATTTTTAAAAGGATATTATCACTTAATGGAAAGAATATCCGACCCACAAACTCACTGACTTAGCATGTAATGAGTTAGCACTATACAACTACCAAGTTTGATTTGAATTTCACTAACATTCCTCTCCTGAGACATGGGGTCAACCCCAGCCATCAGTAAACTAGAATCGGTGCCTGATTCAATAGTTAGTTCTGTGAACTTCCTGTTACAGGCACAGCAAGCAAATACCAAACATAAGGGAGTGATAATTAGTGGGACAAAGGAAATGATCCCTCAGACTTTCTGGGAGTCACAAAGGAGATCCAGTCAGCAACTTCCAAGCACTCCCTGGGGGTATGGATGGCTGGCCCAGCACAACTCTTCCTCCTACTAGGGCCACTTCCTTAAGAGCTTTAATCTGCTTGACATCACACTGGAGATGTGTGCTAAGCAACAGACAGATACCAGCACATGGCTGGGAGGATGCCCAACAAAACAATTTGCACTGTGCACAGGAAACAATTTTTCAAAGTCTTCTTATAAGCAGTAAAAGTCTAAATACGCTATCTTCTTGCCTGCTTTCCAAATAAAACCATCATTTTCTCCAATCAAATCCTTTTCCCAAATGCATCTGTGGTATTTTTTTAAAAAATAGGAATTGAATTCTATTAAAAATGGAGTTCAAGGCTTTCATCCCCAGGATGAACTCAAGGCCTGGTGGCAGGTGCAAGGTGCAGATGTTGTCTAGGTAAATATCTCAACAAAAGCAGAGTATTTACTTCAGCACATGAGAAAACCAAGCATCGGTCTCAAATAAGCAGTGCAATAGGATCAAAGAGATGTACCTGCAGGTTTTCAATTTCTTCTTTGTGCTCCCTCTTCAAGTGTAAAATAGCAGCTTGGTATTCTGTAAAATCACAAAAGAAGCCAATTACAAAGAAGCACAAAATTACGCACAAAATTCAAGTGAATATCCCCGAGATTCCAGATGCCCTCCTACAAGTCAACTGAGTAAATAAACACCATAGTTTGACATTAACCTGACAAGAGATGACGAAAACTGGGGCAAAATAGAACAAGAAGCTCAGGATAGAAGGGAGATTTCCTCTGATTTAGCAAATCCTGAATTATGAGGCGTCCCAAATTAAGCAGATAGGATAGGGTTAAAAAAAAAAAGGTATGATGAGTGTTCCAGATAAAGACCAGGTCAGGTGTTTGTCTTTAAGGAGGAGATGGAAGCTAAAGCCCCACAGAGAACAAATACAGTCGTGTTAAGAGCAGACACACAGGAAATAAAACTTCTCTATGTGAGATCAGAGAACTCTATTTTTAACTGTTTTCAAAAAAAAAAAAAAAATCTCCATTTGAATGCAAGACTAATAAGCCACCACCCAGGGCTGATTTTAATCTTTAGATCACTTCAGAAAGTCAAGACCATTTGTCATGTGGATGAGAGACTCTAGGGTGAGTTGAGGTTGAAAGGAGGACAAAAATAAATTTCTGGTCCAGTTTTAGTCTGAGTCTAATAATGTTTATTCCAACAATAAGCCCCAAGTGTACACAGGAACTCCTGCCAACCACTAAAACTACCATCCCCCTGGCAAAGCACGAGGCACCCGGGACGACTTTATTTCCAGCAGGAGGACTAAGTGTGTGGGGTCAGAGCACGACACAGGCTGCAGAAAACCACAAAGCAAAATGCTAGGAGAAAGCACTGCTGTGGAATAAGTCAATTTTTTTTTTTTTTTTTTTTTTTTTTTACGAATGTGTTTGGGGCTGTGATTATGAGTAAGAAAGAAGTCATTTAAACATCACTTAAAATAGTATGAAAAGGCAGGCTATTTCTTCAGATGGATTCCAGAAATCAGGCATGAAAGTTTAGGTTTCAATTCAAAAGTGAATGACACAGTACTATATATAAAAAAGGTAACTAATAAGAACCTACTGTATAGCGCAGGGAAATCTACTCAATACTCTGTAACGGCCTATTTGGGACAAGAACCTAAAAAAGAGTGGATATGTGCATATGCATAACTGATTCATCACTTTGCTGTAGAGCAGAAACACACCACTGTAAATCAACTACACGACAATAATTTTTTTTTAAAGTGGATGAGGAAAATCTTTGGGAACGCCGTAAGAAAGAACAGTGCTGCTGTTGATAATTATGACTTGCCACACCACTACTCTGATGGGAAATGTGTTCCACTGAACTACAATCCTTCATCAAGTTCTGTAGATTCTACATCCAAACCCTACCTTCAGTTGAACCACTTCTCACCAACCCCACAACCACCACTATGGTCCAAGCCACCACCATCTTTTTCCTGGACCACCATGGGAACCTGCTTTCATTCCCACCACCACCATAACTCATTCTCCTCACCTCAGCTTGAATGGTCTATTAAAGGTATGAATCAGATAATGTCTCATCCCCTACATACCCTCTACATGCCACCTTCCCCTCTCATTACACGCCAGGCACACTGGCATTCTTGCTATTCCCTGAACTTGTCGAGTTCTTTTCTACCTCAAAATCTTTACTAACATTGGGGACAATAATAACGGATTGTATTTATTGAACACTTACTATATATCAGGCATTATCTAAGTATTTCATATGTATTAACTCATTTGGTCCCCACGATAACCCTATGATGTAGGTGCATTATCCCCATTACAGATGAAGAAACTGATGCATGGAGGAGTAGCTTATCCAAGCAAGCTGAGTAAGCTGCAGAACTAAAATCATGCATAATCCAATGGGTGAATGTATACAAAAACTGTGGTATATCCATAGACTGCAATACTCCTCAGCAATAATAGGGAATGAACTACAGATACATCAACAAAGACGAATATCAAAGGCATTATGCAGAGTGAAGGAAGTCAGTCTCAAAAGGTTAACTATTGTTTAATTTCATTTTCATAACATTCTGGAAAAGGTAAAACCATAGGGATGAAGAACAGATCAGAGAAGCAGTGACTAGAAGTTAGAGATGCGGGAACGTGTGACCACAAAGGGGCAGCATAAAAAGCAATTTTGAAGACTATGTAACTATTTTCTATCCTGATTATGGTGCTGGTTACATGAATCTATACATTGGGTTAAAACTCAGAATCAGAGTTTTTATACCAAAAATAAAAAAGTTCACTCTATAGTATGTTAATTTTTAAAAGTTACAAATATTTAACTTTTCAATGTTTTCCCTAGGAAATTCAGCATAACACAAGAATACCTGTTACTACCACTTCTATTCATTGTTTTCCTGAGGGTACTAGCAGATGCAGTAGGAAAAGAAAAACACATGTGCATACACATATTTTTATATGTAACAAAGTAAATCATAAAGCCATTATTCACTATGATTGTGCATTTAGAAAAATCCAAAAGATTCTGCAGATAAAATACTAGAATTAATATGTGAGTTTAGTAGAGTTTCTGGATATAAAATCAGTATACAACAATCCTGATATTAGCAACAGTTAAACAAAGAAAACTTGACACTTACAGTACTTCTAAAAGCATAAAGTACTTAGAAAGAACCTTACCAAAAATATGTAAGACTTCACATGAGGAAAAAAGAAACATTATAATGAAATATATTACCGAGAAAGACACAGAGAGTGAGCAAGCCATGTTTTTGATAAGACTCAATATTATAAAGATGTTTATTTTCCCAAATTGACCTAGAGATTCAATGCAATCCCATTCAACATTTCTAAGGGTTGTTGTTTTGTTTGAACTTAAGAAGCTCACTCTAAAGTGTATATTGAAGCACAAACGTGCAAAAAGCCAGTAAGGGGCAAGAAACTTCAAGAAAATATCAAAGTAAGACAACTTGCCTTACCATCTAACAAGAATTACTTTTCCTTATCACAACCTAGTTAAGGTGGTATGGTACTAGAAGAGGAATAACAGACTAATAGACTAGAGAGCCCAGAAATAAAACATAAATTTATGGTCACAAGATATAACAGAAACAGCACAAAAGAGCTTTTTTTTACAGTAAGAATGGTAGTGGTCTTTTCAATAACTATTGGTTGGGAAAAGTGGATATTCACATGAAAAAACATGAAACTGGATCCCAACTTTATACCATGTAATAGTCTAAGTCAATAAGGAGCTAAATTGTAAAAAATAGAACTGTAAGTATTTTATAAGATAACACAGTATAATATTTTTATAGCTTCAGGGCAGGAAGAAATTTAAGATTCAAAAATACTACATACAAAGGAAAAAAACTAATAAATTTGACTACATTAAAATTAAGAACTTCTTTTCATCAAAATATGCCGTAAAGAGAGAGAAAAGACAAGCCACACAGTGGAAGAATATACTTGAAACAAATAATCAGAGATCTAGTATAAATTTGTCTGTGAATAGTTCCTGAAAAACTATAGAAAATGAAAAATGGGCAAAAATGTCAACAGGCACTCTAAAAAGAGGACATACAAGTAACAGATGTATTAAATGGTGCTCATTTTTAATAGTAATCAAGAATCAAGTCAGACAAAACTGACTGCTGGTGAAGACGTGGAGCAATGGAAACTCCTGTACCCTTGTGACGGGAGTGCAAATCGGTACAGTCACTGTGGGAAAGGTTTGACATTTTCGAATAAAGTTGAACATATTCATACCTCCTTACCCAACAATTCTAGTCCCAGGTGCACAAATGAAAAAACTATACAAGACAAGCAAATAATATTAACAAAAGTCAGGAGAATGGTGGCATCCAGGAAAGGAGGCACTGAGTTGGGTCAAGATGGAACAAGGGTGTTCAGTGAAAAACTATTCTTTAACCTCTACGTCTTTTATGCCATTTTCTTTATGTATACCTAACATTAAAATATAAGAAAAAGGGTCACTCTGGTTATATTAATTTTCTCATATGTTGAGTAGCACTGACACAGATACACTACCAAATGTAAAATAGATGCCTAGTGGGAAGCTGCTGCATAGCACAGGGAGATTAACTCGATGCTTTGTGATGACTTAGTGGGGTGGGATAGGGAGGGTGACTCAAGAGGGAGGGGATATGGGGATATATGTGTAAATACAGCTGATTCACTTTGTTGTACAGCGGAAACTGGCACAACAGTGTAAAGCAATTATACTCCAATAAAGATACGAAGAAGAAAAATTTCTCATATATTACCTAAAGAACATCGTACAGACATAAGACAGCCCCTAGATGGATCAAATAAGAATAAAACAATTTAGTAAGTGTGAGTCTTGTATATATGTTGAGTCCTAACCTATGTTATGATCAATATTTAAACCTTAATCAATCCCAAGTCTCTACAAAGTAAACAAAGGAAGCTTAGTTAAACCCATCTTCCTGCAAAACTGATGCCCCTTGGGAATAACAACGACATCCTAAATAGAAATCACACAGAATATATTTTGAAGTGATTCATTTTGTGTCAATTGTACCTGTAAGGGTGTGACAGATATAGTTATGACTAATTAACAAACTGATGGAGATCAATGCAAAGCTAACACCCAGTAAATCTTGATTCATCTCCTCCTCAAACAAGTGTTTGTGCCACTGTCCCAGTGTGACAGGTGGCAAGAAAACACACCCCTATTCCTGACAAGGATGACAAAACACAATCTCGGGGCAGCACGCAGAAGGAGGTTAACGCCCTCACTTGTGGAATGCTCACTGAGAGTTCACTAGAGAATGGTAAGAGAACATAAAGGTTACAGAATAATGAATCATAGCTGGCTGGTGGTTTTCAATTGCGTCTTGTTTGTGGCTGTCCCCTCCCTTCATATTTCTGGGGTTTGCAAATGCCTTGGAGCAGACCAAGGGAAATCCTCCCGCTTGGGGAGGCAGAGGTCTCAACTCAACATGAAGGATGTTTTTGTTTCTTAAAAAGAGAACTTGACCCTGAAATCCAGTAGTTTCGGGACTCTATGAATGTGTGAAGAGGAGGAACAGAGATTTTGACTGTCAGGGCTTGAAAAGGGCACATCTCTTTGAAGCCTCATCAGCCCCAACAGAAATTAACAAATGGATTCAAATAATCTAGTCCACGAAAAAAAAAAAAAAAGAAGCTTGAAGAATGTCTTTTAAGAAAATACTATATGATATGGAAAGACAAAAAAGGAAAAAGGAACCTGACCAGCAGGATTCAACATTTTGGAGGGAAAATAAGTAAGGACTTGTCCTCCATAAAATACAGCCTTTCTAGTCAAATGCTTGGTCTAATTGGTAGCAACCCCTTTTATTGGACAAATCTTTCTTTTTGATCAGCTCACAACAACAAAACATCCTTTCTGCCAGGTGTCATTACAGGGTTGTGCTCTTAAGCTCACCAAGAACAAAGTTAAAGATGATCTCTCTAAGGTGGGAGCATGTGGTAATCACTGCTGCAGTTTATCACCGACTGAATGAGCTTCTCTTCATTACATAAGGGTATAGGTAACATTACTGAGTGCTATTTCTCAGAAACTGTTCTAAGCACTTTACATAGGACATGCCATCCTCCCATCACACAAGGTAGATCTTACAACATTAAGGCCCATTTCACAGATGGGGAGACTGAGGTGCACAGGTTGAACAACTTCCCCCCCAAACCACATGCTAGTCAGTAGCGATGATGTCATTCAAGCCCAAAGAAGCTCTGCTATTTCCTCCATGGATTTTTTATTTGCTTGTTTTGTTTAATTGTGAGTTACTGTTGTTCTTATGGTTGGGTAAGCATCAGGTATAACCAAAATGCAAAATGCCTAAGAACTTAAAGGTTGTTGGCTTTATCCAATTACTAGAATCACTTGTAAACTTGGGAATTTTTCCCCTACCTCTTTAAAAGGAGCACACGGTATTTTTAATCACAGGGAGGTTTGATGAGTCTGGGGTCAACATGAACAGTGTTGAGTTATGATGGTTAATTGGTTAATTCCAGCAAGTTATATGAGTATGATTCATCCATCTTCTCTATGGGGACTTCCAGGCCTGTAGTCACCAGTTGGTGGTTAAACCTGATTTTCATTTATACTCACTCTTTACACACACATCCAATATATACCAGCCCCTCCCTGCCACACACACACAACACTGGCAACACTGGATTATACACACAGCTGGGGAATTAGAAAATTTCTGATTTCCCCCAAAATGAAAACCACAGCTCTATTTCTGCCCACGGACTCTAATGTGTGCACTGCGTGTGTCTCACACTGGCTTCACCCAGTGCTTTATATTGTTCAGAAACATGCTCAAATACATACCTTCAGTTTTTTCTTTTTCTTTTTTTTACAACTGATAATTTTTTTCATATTAGTAATGCATATATGGCAATCCCAATCTCCCAATTCATCCCACCCCAACCCCCCTCGCTTTCCCCACTTGGTGTCCATGTTTGTTCTCCACATCTGTGTCTCTATTTCTGCCTTGCAAACCAGTTGATTTGTACCATTTTTCTATATTCCACATAGACATACCTTCAGTTTTAAAGGGAAAGGACGCTTCCTCTGGATTACATCTGGAGACTACACAGTGTTTCCAAGGCTTTGCATGCACAAAAGTGAGGTCATTTTTTTGGTAACAGACAGTTGGACTTTAATAGCTGAATATTTATTTTCTGTGCCTTAGGAAAGAGTCAAACCAGCACATAAAACCCATGCCATCACGAGTATTACTGCTATAAGACAGTGCTGATAAGACACTGTTACAAGACAGAGCTTAGTCCCTGGGCCAGAAGCATCAGCATCACCTGGAACTTCTCAGAAATGCTAATTCTTAGGCCTACCCCAGACCTACTGATTAAGAAACTTAAAAGATGCTTTAACAAGCCCTCCAAGTGATGAGGCATACTAAAGGTTGAGAATCGCTGCTTCAAGATAAGGTTAATTTTATTTAAGTAAAAACAAAACAAAACAAATCAAACAGTTTAAAGAAGAAATTAAAAAATAATAAAAGTAGTATAAGTATATGCCCCAAATTAAGGAGCTGAAGAGACAGGCTGGGAGCTGGTTTCCTTTGCTGCAGTGCTTGCACCTGGACAAACGTCTCCCCAAGCAACAGAATACAAAGAAACTATAAGGGACTAAAAATAACTGCGTGGATGCACAATTGGGGCAAATTATGAACAAGATATAAAAAGGAACAAAAACCCAACTGGCACTTCTAAGGAGTCAGGAGCAAAAGCAGGGTACTGTGCATGCCCTCTGCACAAACCACCACCAAGGGGGTGGGCAGACCACCCACCACTCTTCAGCCCTTGACCAACAATCCACCCCTACCCTCACCCCATTTAAGGGACCAGCTCATCCACCCTCAGGGAGTAAGGGAACCAGCTACTTGTTCTCTCTCCCTCGTGCCGCAGCACGAGTCCCAGTAAAGCCTTGCCTGAATTTCTCATCCAGCTTCTGATCAATTTCAATTGATTAAGGAGGCCAAGAACCCTGGTTGGTAACACTGATCCATAACAGACGACATTTGGGGAAACAGACTAGCTACTGACAGATTAATAAACATTCAAACAGCACATGGCATGATATTATACATGGAAAACCCTAAAGACGCTACCAGAAAACTGCTAGCACTAATTGATGAATTTAGTAAAGAAGCAGGATACAAAATTAATGCACAGAAATCTCTTGCATTCCTATACACTAACAACGATAAATCAGAAAGAGAAATTAAGGAAATACTCCCATTTACCATTGCAATAAAAAGAATAAAATACTTAGGAACAAACCTGCCTAAGGAGGCAAAAGACCTGTATGTGGAAAACTATAAGACACTGATGAAAGAAATCAAAGACGATACAAACAGATGGAGGGACATACCACGTTCTTGGATTGGAAGAATCAACACTGTGAAAGTGATTATACTACCCAAAGCAATTTACAGATTCAACGCAATACCTATCGAATTACCAGTGGCATTTTTCACAGAACTAGAACAAGAAATTTTACAATTTGTATGGAAATGCAAAAGACCCCGAATAGCCAAAGCAGTCTTGAGAAGGAAAGACAGAGCTGGAGGAATCAGGCTCCCTGACTTCAAACTATACTACAAGGCTACAGTGATCATGACAGTACGGTACTGGCACAAAAACAGAAATATAGATCAATGGATCAGTATACAAGGTCCAGAGATAAACCCTTGCACAAATGGGCACCTTATCTTTGACAAAGAAGACAAGAATATACAGTGGAGAAAAGACAGTCTGTTCACTAAGTGGTACTGGGAAAACTGGACAGCTACATATAAAAGAATGAAATTAGAACACTTTCTAACAACATACACAAAAATAAACTCAAAAGGGATTAAAGACCTAAATGGAAGGCCAGACACTATAAAACTCCTAGAGGAAAACACAGGCAGAACATTATAACATAAATCAAAGGAAGATCCTTTTTGACTCACTTCCTAGAATACTGGAGATAAAAGCACAGCAAAAGAAACCATAAACAAGAAGAAAACCTTCAGAATGGGAGAAAATATTTGCCAACAAAGCAAATGACAAAGGATTAATCTCCAAAATATACAAGCAGCTCACGCAGCTCAATATCAAAAAAGCAAACAAACCCAATCCAAAAATGGGCAGAAGACCTAAATAGACATTTCTCCAAAGAAGACATGCAGATGGCCAACGAACACATGAAAAGATGTTCAACGTCACTAATCATTAAAGAAATGCAAGTCAAAGCCTCAATGAGGTATCACCTCACACCAGTCAGAATGGCTATCATCAAAAAATCTAGAAACAATAAATGCTGGAGAGGGTGCAGAGAAAAGGGAACCCTCCTGCACTGCTTGTGGGAAAGTAAATTGGTACAGCCACTATGGAAAACAGCATGGAGATTCCTTAAAACACTAAAAATAGAACTGCCATATGACCTAGCAATCCCACTACTGGGCATATACCCAGAGAAAATCATAATCCGCAAAGATACATGTACCACAGTGTTTACTGCAGCACTATTTACAATAGTCAGGACATGGAAGCAGCCTAAATGCCCATCAAGAGATGAATGGATAAAGCAGATGTGGCATATATATACAATGGAATACTACTCAGCCATAAAAAGGAATGAAATTGAGTTATTTATAGTGAGGTGGATGAACCTAGAGTCTGTCATACAGAGCAAAGTAAGCCAGAAAGAGGAAAGCAAATACCATATGCTAATGCATATATATGGAATCTAAAAGAATGGTGCTAGCAAAGGAAACTATAAGCAAGACGAAAAGACAGCCCTCAGAATGGGAAAAAATATTTGCCAACAAAGCAAATGACAAAGGATTAGCCTCCAAAATATATAAATAGTACATGCAATTCAATATCAAAAAAACAAACAACCCAATCCAAAAATGAGCAGAAGACCTAAATAGGCATTTCTCCAAAGAAGACATACAGATGGCCAAGAGGCACATGAAAAGCTGCTCAACATCACTAATTATTAGAGAAATGCAAATCAAAACTACAATGAGGTATCACCTCCACCGGTTTGAATGGGCATATTTAGAAAATCTACAAACAGTAAATGCCGGAGAGGGTGTGGAGAAAAGGGAACCCTCTCGCACTGTTGGTGGGAATGTAAATTGATCCAGCCACTATGGAGAACAGTATGGAGGTTCCTTGAAAAACTTAAAATAGAGTTGCCATATGATCCAGCAATCCCACTACTGGGCATATACCCAGACAACACCATAATTCAAAAAGACACATGCACCCCAATGTTGACTGCAGCACTATTTACAATAGCCAGAACATGGAAGCAGCCTAAATGTCCATCAACAGATGAATGGATAGAGAAGATGTGGTAGGTATGTGCCATGGAATATTACTCAGGTGTGAAAAAGAATGAATTGGGACATTTGTAGAGACATGGATGGACCTAGATGCTGTCATAGTGAAGTGAGTCAGAAAGAGAAAAACAAATATATATTAATACACATATGCGGACTATAGAAAAATGGTACAAATCAACCGGTTTGCAAGGCAGAAATAGAGACACAGATGTGGAGAACAAACAGATGGACACCAAGTGGGGAAAGCAGGGGAGGTGGAGGGGGGGGATGAACTGGGAGACTGAGACTGCCATATATACATTACTAACAAGAAAAAAAATGCCAAATTGTACACTTTATATGCAGTTTATTGTATGTCAATTGTATCTCAATAAAAGTTCTTATAAATAAATAAATAAATAAATAAATAAATAAATAAATAAATAAGGCGCTGATGAACCCAGTGGCAGGGCAAGAATAAAGATGCAGATGCAGAGAACAGACTTGAGGACATGGGCAGGGAGGGGCGAAGGGGAAGCTGAGAGAGTAGCACTGACATACATACACTTCCAAATGTAAAATAGATAGCTAGTGGGAAGCTGCTGCATAACACAGGGAGATCAACTTGATGATGGGTGATGACTTAAAGGACTGGGATAGGGAGGGTAGGAAGGAGTCGTGGGAGGGAGGGGATATGGGGATATATGTATAAATACAACTGATTCACTTTGTTGTACAGCAGAAACTGGCACAACAGTATAAAGCAATTATACTGCAATAAAGAGCTTAAAAAGTGTGTAAACATAAAAAAATTTTTAAAATAAAATTAAACTCATCCGTGAATGAATGCAGGACATTTCTCCAACCATCTCTAACACTAACGAAAACGGTGCTGGTCATGGAAGGCAAAGTCACAGACGATTTGCTCTAATAGCTAAGAAAAGAGTCAAATTCAAGCTCTCATATTTAATAAGCAAAGTGTGTGTGGCCTGGTCTGGGTGTGCAGTAGGTTCTCCACATCGGTTTCCTCACAAGATGCCCATCAACAACACACTCCACAGTAACTATACCATTTGGAAAGGGGATGGCTGCCTTGGCACCCGTCAGAAACAGCAGAAGCCAAGAGAACAAAGTGGGGTGAAATCAAAGTCAGCGGCTGCCGGCCGGTCCACACAATAACACAATGTCAATACAACACCTTCCATCCGTAGGTCTTCAACAATCACACACGTGGTGGGAAAAGTATAACAAAGAGTCTAACCTCATTTTCTGATCTTTGACGGCTGACAGCTTTTAAGTTTCTCCGCTCCCTTTTCCCCTGTGCCCCACATCTGGGCAACCTGATTAGAAAGCCTTTGACACTGGCAAGAAATTCGAACACACAAGCCACTGCCCAGGAGTGGAATCCTCAGCCCAGCCCTAACCTGCTCCCCTCCCCAAACACCATAAAACCCCACGCCACTCTCCTACCCTTCCTCCCTCAAGGCATTTTCCAAGCCAGCTTGAGAGGCCTGCGCTGCTCTCCCTCAAAGTCTCATTATGCTAGTGATAAACTCTGTGTGTGTGTGTGTGTGTGTGTGTGTGTGTGTGTGCGCGCGCGTGTGTGTGTGTGTGAGAGAGAGGGAGGGAGGGAGGATAGTCAATCTTGGCATCAATTTTGGGCAGAAGTGACCAAATATCAATCAAATTTTGGGCAGAAGGTCCACCCTGCCTCTTCCAAAAGGATGAGGCCATGCAGAGGTTACGTAAATCAATGGATCCACATATTACGTTGTTCTATATACATATAGAAGGGAGGTGACTAGTTCCCGTATCAAAAAAATACATGATCTAACAATAGAAGGGAGAAATCCCATGAACCTAGGAACTATCATTTTTCAATATCTCTGCTTGTTCAAGAACATTTAGGATTTTTTCAGGCAGAAATATAAAAATGCCACTGTTAAAAGACGGGAGAAAACCCCATTTCTTTAAGGCCACCAGTTTGTTGGATAGCTCTTTCCTCCATGTTTTAGTATCTCTATAAGGCCGGCTCTGAACTAAGCATCGGGTATAAGAGAATAAATGGTACACACTTCTAGCCTTAAAGAGCTTCTCTAGATGTACATCTTTGAAATGGCTAAGAAGCTTCTGGCACTTATAACTTCGGTATTCATGCATTAATACTTTATTTTCTTAAACAACTTCATCTGATTTCATTCAATTATTTTGCATGTAGGTATGGAAAACTAGAGCACAATTCAGCAAAATATGCATCCACTTCCACCTCCCCTTTCTGCTTGGGATGTAGAACACTCCCTGGGGTTTTTGGCTTTGGCGAGCAGAATGTGAGCTGACACGATGTAAGGAGCACTTACATGTGCTTACACACGGTTTGGCTTGCTTCCTGTACTCCCGGATTTCACAAAAGAAGGATGTACCCTCGGCAGCCACTACTGACTCAGCCTGGATCCCTGAGAGAAGCTGATGCAAGACCTAAGCCCTCGCCAGAGTCAGCACCCAAGCCCAGTCTATGCACAGCCGGAAAGAGCCCATTCTAGCTTCGCTGAATCACATTTGACCTTTATACCTATGTAAAGAAATGCCTATTATTGAAAACTACTGGATGTTAGCATGGTTTGTCACACAGCACTATGGCAGCAATAGCTGATGAACACATACACTAAGTTTCCAGCCAAGTTTACTATTTGAGGCTCATACCCATTCTGGAAGGTTTAAATAGCTGGAATGGAGTCTCACCAACCAACATAGATGAAACAGCACTTAGCGGAAGAGATACATGGAGGAGGGGAAAACACAACACATTCATATCCTTTAATACTCAAAAAATGAGCTCAGAACAATTTGAGTCTCTGTGTGTTTGGGTGATGATGTAAAATAAGTACAAAGGTCAGCAAATTTATGGCCATATTTCTTTTTATATTTACCTGGGTTCCCAAGGTAGGTATTCAGGACCAGGCACCATTTGATGGACAGCTTAACATGGGGAAAACGGTCACTAAAACAAATTTTAGCTGCTTTGGATAACTTGCCTTTTCACTTTGTCCATTTCTATTACCCTTATTTTCCGTTCTGTTAAAATGGAGATACTAAGCTATTTTGAACTCTAGGAACACAAGCTCCCTAAATCTTATTTCCCCCTTTCTATCTTTGTAGGTTTTAAAAGCCATGAAAAAATTCTACACAGGCACACAACTTGTCTGTATAAAATTTAGGCTGCAACTGAAGTACCCAATACCTGCCACTAGGTGGCAGTCATAATATTTCATATTGAAACTTGAAACTTGCTACCAAGTGGCACAGCAAGGCTTTAAAGATTTGGGGGATGTGGGAGCGGGTAGGTAGGGGATGAGGGTGGGCCACAGCTACGAAATGAACATTTTCCTTTGCTATGAAAGATGGACTAGTATGGATATGGGTGCTATATGAGAAAATCAGAACAAGTAAGGGGCATTTCCAACCAGGTTTCCAAAAAGTTAAGTGACCCAATAAACGTCAGTTGTTATAGGTTCACATTTTTTAGTTCCCTCCTTAACCTGAGTAGCAATGATATCTAAAATAAAAAGCAAGAAAGTTAAGAGTCACAGGCGAATACTAAAAGAGGGTAACACCTTGGAGAAACAGAAACGGACTACAGCAACGAAGTGGGGCCTGCTGTGCCCCAGTTCAGAGGCGGGCACGATGGCCTGCAGTTAGGTGACTGCAGAGCAGCTGGGCTAACTGGGCCCTCTGTGGGGCAGGAAACCAGGGCTACGACAGAGGTGGGTTCCCAAATGGTAAAGGGAACCAAGAAGTGGTTGCTGTCAACTGCTGCCTGGGGGCTTAAACAGGAGGCTACAGGCAGGCATTAAGGCCAGACACCAAGCCCTGTCCATCCCTTTTTCCAGTGACTAGAGCTGCAATGTCCCAATCACCACCTTGGGCTGGGAACCCCCAACACCACTGTTAGACCAACTTCTGGTCTGGGAGTCTTGTAAGGACCAGGTGAGCCAACTGTAAAACAGACAAGTGTCGAGGCGAAGGGCAAACTTTTTTTTTTTAAAAAAGCATCTCATATCATGAGCCTTCAAACTTCCAACACATATGAAGAAACCTAAGTGTCAAGACAGGCAACAAAATCAACAATTGGAAGAGAAAACTACACAATACAAATTTTAAATATTAAACATTTTTAAATAGTTTAGTAATGTTTAGAATTCTTACCAAGATGAAAGAATAACAACCATTATAAACAATGATAGTAACAGCATACTAAGAAAAAATACATAAAAAGAAGTAACAATAGGTAACTACAAGCTTTAGAAATAATGGAAATGTAAAACATAGTCACTGAAAAGTGGAAGAGCTGGATACACTCTGGCACAGTCAAGGAAAGAATTTGTGAATAAAGATAATATTAAATAATTTACTAAAAATGCAGCATAAAACAAAAAAAGGATAAGAGAGAATCGCAATTAAGAAGCTCTGGCCCTGAGTAATAGATACCAAGGTAGACCATAAAACAGTACAGAAAACGAAGTCTGTAAATAGAGATGTGCACACATGGAAACTAAATGAGAGAACGGAGGGTGTACTGAAATTTGTGAGGGAAGAATAGACTATTTCCAAATCCAAATTTAAGAAAAAATGTTTATATTTCAAACCATACACAAGAATCAATTCCAGTGGATTAAAAGTCTAAATGTGAAAAGCCTAACAGAAAAAACTTTGGAAGCACATTAGAGTATCTTTATGACATTGGAATTTCAAAAGATTTCTTAAGCAAGACTTTAAAAAAAAAAAAACAAAAAACGGAAAACATATTTTAAATTCAGTTTCACTAAAATTACCACAACTACGTTAAAAGATGCCACTAGAAAGTGATTAGCCATGCACATGGACAAGACATTTGCAAAACACAGGAACGACAAAAGATGAGCATCCAGGATAAACAAGTACAAGAAAGAAATAAGAAAAGCAACGAATACAAAGATGGGCAAATGGATAGTACATTCGTGGAAGAGGAACTCCAAATGACTTTTTATAAGCATATAAAAAGACACCCAATCTCGCCTGTCCTCAGGACAATACAAATCAAAACTACAATGGGATGCCACTTCACACCTAACAAACCCGAAAATATTAAAGTCTGCTAATACTAACTACTGGTGAGCAACAGGAATGAGAATTCCACACTGTTGCTGAAAGTATTAACTGTTACAATCACATTAAAATTCATTTTGACATCTATTAAATTGAAAGTTACACATAAATAAAACCAGAAATTCTACTGTAAAATTTAACCCAAATGGGGTGTTTACCATGAACACAATGTTTACAAAAACTTGAGGAAGCACCATTTCTAGTAGTGAAAATAAATTTCCATCACAGCACTACAGATAAACAAATAATGAGTGATATATTCACTCAAAATAATACTAGGCAGACAGTAAAACGAATGACCTGGAGTTATACATGCCAACACAGATTAATCTAGCAAATATAATTTTGAGAGAAAAAGTTGCCCAAAAAATACACACAGCTGGGTGTCACTTTTAGATTTTTAAAACACATAATCGTATTATACATTATTTAGGGACTGTATACCTAAGTATAAACAAATATATGGGATTAATAAACAATTTCACATAAGGGGGAGACAGAAGGCACATAAGAGGCTGCAAATGTATTTCTAACGTTTTATTTCTTAATGGATGTATCGGGTATAATCATGATCTTGAATGCAACTAACATCTTAGCTTTAAAATACACAAAGCAAAAACTGACAAAATAAACTAAATGATAGGAGATAAGTAATACCCCTCTATTAGAAATTGTAGATCAAGCAAATAAAAACATACAAGTAACAACCCTATCTATATCCCAGAATCCAGCAAAAACAACACAACATCCTTTTCAGACACATGATATATTTGCAAAAAATGATGATTCATAGAGAAAATTGCTCAAAAAAAATTCAAGTAATACAATTATACAGACCGTGTTCACGTTCTATAACACAATTAAATTAAAATCAACAAGAGGGTAGGCTAAAAAGTAAAACTAAAATTAGCAAATCTAATTATCCAGCTTCTGAAAATAAACCATGTAGTTAAGCAGGGTTTATTCTAAGAATGCAAGAATTATATATATCATCTGAAAACTGATCAGTGATATCTAACACACTACTACACTAAAGGAGAAAAATAATCATATCTCAAAATTTCAAAATGATACAGAATGACACGGAAAAGCATCATGAAAAAGCTCAACAGTCATCCCTGATTTTAAAAAGAAAAAGAAAAAAGCTCTGAGCTATTTCAGAATAGAAGGAAATCAAATTCAGGACATCAAGAATTTTCCAGCAAACTTCATATGTAATAGTGAAACTTCAGGAAGCAAGATTAAGAATACACAAGGTCACTCATATTTTCCTACATACACCAGAGATCTGGGACTATGCAGCTAAAAGAGAAATGAGAGGTAAAAACTGGAAAGGAATAGACACTACTGGTATTATTTATGAAACGACTGTCAAAGTTTATATATATGTTAAAACCATTTGTACCGGGTTTAGAAAACCCATGCTACACTGTCTAGGAATACACAGATGATGCCATTCACAGTTGACCTTCCTGTGATGGTGGTGACCCCCATGCACACCAGAGAGTGGCTGGGGAGACACGCAGAGAAACTGGATTAAGGGGGGTTACAAAAGGGGTCTCAACCCTGGCTTTGCAAGTCTGAAGAAAATATAGCAAAATGGTTCAGTATAGATGATTAATACACAAGCACTCATTCTACGTCTCTATTTTTCTATTAGTTCGAAATTATGCAGGATTCTCTTCTACAAAAGATGATGGATGTGTTCAAAATCTCACATATATACTTTTTTTCTACATAAAACTTGGTTTAAACTCAGTGAGAAAAATTGTCTACCCCAAACAGAATGCATATACAAAGTCCTAGTAAAAATACATTCCTCATGGGACACACACAAGCATTAGATGGTTTGACTGAAAACTTTGGGAGAAGTTCTCCACTCTTTAGCTTGTGCCTGGATTCTGTAACTGACAGAGCCCTTTAAGGCCAACAAAAGGAACCTCAGGAGAAGGGGAGGTGAAGGTCAGTCTCTGGAGAGGCAGGTGAAAGCCAACCAGCTTTAACTTGATCGAGGGTGGAATTTTCTAGTAAACCAGGCCAGACAAGTACCCAGGAGGCCAGGCCACCTGCCCAGGTTTCTAAGGGCAACAGGACACCTGTGTCTCCCACATAGTGGAAAAGTACTCCAAAATACAACATATTACACCTGCCACTGGGCTCAGTGCCTGTAAGTACAAGGTCTTGATTTGTATTGCCTCTAACAGTCAGAATTTAAGAACTGATTTTTTGTGTCTATATCTATTTTTAAGTCTCTCTCAAGTCTAACACCAAGGATGAGAAAACCTATTAGACCTGTAGGAAAAACAGCAAAATAAGAGTTTGGGATAGAAAGCTGAGTAGCAGCGTCTCTGCAGGAATGTGGTAAGAAGTAGGGTCACAGCGAGACCCAGCCCAGAGAAACTGGACAGTGCTCTGGCCCTTGAGTCTCGCTGTACCCTCACAGGGTTGCCAGATTTAGAAAATAAAAACTCAAGATGCTCATTCAAAAGCGAACCTCAGATAAACAGTTCATTTTTTAGTGTCAGTGTGTCTCACGCAATATTTGGGACTTTTACTAAATAATTATTGTTTATTTGAAGGTCACATTTAATTGGACATCCTATATTTTACCTGGCAACCCTACTTCAGGACCTCCGGGCACTCTTCGGGGGTGTTAACAGGCCAGGAATTTCTAAATATTGGAGATTACGTGTGCACACAGGTGGAAAGAGAGTCATACTAGAATCTTTTAGCTAGCCAGAAACACTGGTTCTAGACATTTCAGTCTAGCCTGCCTTCTTTAAAATCTCCTGGATTTTGTTGTTTCAGTTTTACAACCGTAGTTTGAGTTTTGTTTTTTCCCTAAGTAATCTGATCTTTTCAAATGATTTTTCACTGAAAGTTACAAGAAAGCCAGTTACCTACTTTTCAAAGTGAATACAATGAACAATGACATCAAATGAAATGGACACAACACACAAAACACTAATGCACACATCACCTACTTTCCTTGTCCTTCTTTAGAGAGTGAGGAGTACCACTGACAAGAGCATATGAAGACAGGCACACAGTGATTCACAGGTAAAACAAAGCTGCCCCTCAAACACACACTTCTGAAAAATCAGACTCAGCCGACTACCTCTGATCTTGCTACAGTGCTACTACAGTCAAAAATCATCTAAGATAAACTGGAGATGCAACCAGCTCACTTGTGAAAGCCAAACTTCTGCATCAGCCAACCGATTTAATCCCTCCGTGTAAAGCCTCTATTCAGTGGTTCTCAGCCTTGGTTACAAATTAGAATCACCCAGGGAGGCTTAAAAACTACTGAAGCACGGATCTCAGCCCAGAGGTAGACTTAATTGGTATGAGATGCATGTTAGGCACTTGGATTTTTTAATATCTTTCCACGTGATTTCTGACAGACAGCCAAGGCTGAGAACCACGGCTATTGTTCGTGTTATCCTCAAAAAGTGATGTCTGGTGAGGCTAGAAGGTGACTGGTATGCCTAGATTGTAAAAAGCATGCTCCCCCATCTGCTGCTAACTTCAAGCTCTCCTCCATCCAAGCTGATGAGCCAAAAGCCCACTCACAGGACTTGGGTTCTTCCTTGCCCTCCTGTAGTTCCCCTGAAATTTCAGCATCCCAGAAATAATGCTCAAATGGCAGGATTATACAGAAGAGACCACAGATAGGAATAAAAATGGCAAGATCTTCTGGTCAACCCCATTTTACTGGTAAACCCAAATGTAATCTGCCAGATTATCATTCTAGAAATGCACCACATGGGCAGCATGCAAAGGATATCAGCTCAATTAATAAAAATGTAGAAGTTTTTTTTTATTGGAATATAGTTGATTTACAATACTGTGTCAGATTCAGGTGTACAGCAAAGTGATTCAGTTATATATATATATTTCAGATCATTTTCCATTATAGGTTATTACAAGATCTTGGATATAGCTGCCTGTACTATACAGCAAATCCTCGTTGCTTATGTATTTTAGGTACAGTAGTTGGTATCTGTTAATCTCATACACCTAATTTATCCCCTCCTCCCTTCCCCCTTTAGTAACCATAAGTTTGTTTTGTCTGTGAGTCTGTTTCTATTTTGTATATACATTCATTTGTATTATTTTCCAGATTCCACATATAAGTGATATCATATAACATTTGTCTTTCTCTGACTTCACTTAGTATGATATTCTCTAGGCCCACTCATGTTGCTGCAAATGGCAATGTTTCATTTTTGTTTATGGCTGAGTAATATTCCATTGTGTATATATACTGTATCTTCTTAAACCAATCATCTGCTTATGGGCACCTGGGTTACTTCCATGTCTTGGCTATTGTAAATAGTGCTATGAACACTGGGGTGCACGTATCTTTTCAAATTAAGAGTTTTCATCTTTCCTGGATATATGCCCAGGAGTGGGATTGCTGGATCATATGGTAGCTTCACTTTTAGTTTAAGGAACCTCCACATTGTTCTCCATAGTGGCTGTACCAATTTACATCCCCATCAACAGTGTAGGAGGGTTCCCTTTTCTCCACACCCTCTCCAGCATTTATTGTTTGTACACTTTTTGAGGCCATTCTGACCGGTGTGAGGTGACACCTCATTGTAGTTTTGATTTGCATTTTCTAATAAATGGCAATGTTGAATCTTTTCACGTGCCTGTTGGCCATCTGCATGTCTTCTTTGGAGAAATGTCTATTTAGGTCTTCTACCTATTTCTTGATTGGGTTGTTAGTTTTTTTGGTATTGAGCTGTATGAGCTATTAGTGTATTTTGGAGATTAACCCCTTGTCATTTACATCACTTGTAAATACTTAGAAGTGTGCAGTTTAGTCTGGCAGCAAAGCTTTAGGTGCTGCTGGCTGATACACCCAACCCACTCCTCAGAATGAAACCTGGTAAGGAAACATACATCCTTCTTCCCCAGAAACCTCAGTCTGAGGTTCAAGGCAACGTCTCAATTAACTCTATTACAGAAACAAGACTCTCCTTAAGTTTCTCCTCCTTCCTACTGATAAAATGGTAGACCAAATCACAGGAAGTCATTTTCACTAGTACAAAAGTAAAATAGGAAAAGGATAAATTTGTCATCACAAAAGGTAGCATGTCTTCCAGGTTTCTATGACAAAGAATTTTCTTGTTTTACCAAGGAAATGACATTATCAGAAATAGTCTCTTCCTGCAAATTAAAGCTGGTTCAGAAAATCATACAAAATTTAAATCATAAAATCACAGAATCTTTTTTATACAATTTTAAAGGTTACTTTCCATGTACAATTATTACAAAATATTGGCTACATTCCCCGTGTTGTACAATACATCCTTGAGCCTATCTTACGTCCAAGAGTTTGTACCTCCCCTACCCCTAAGTGGCCCCTCCCCCATCACTGGTAACCACTGGTTTGTCCTCTATATCTGTAAGTCTGCTTCTTTTATAAAATCACAGACTCTTAAAGACAGAATTTCAGAAGTCACTTGGGCCAGATCCCCTCCCTCAAAGTACATAGGAAGAAACGAATATCCAAATAAAATGACTCATTTGCTTTAGAACAGAAGCTCAGATCCTTACACAGGTGGAAACACATTTTATAACTAGAAGAGGGGAAAGAAACCCACATAGCTGTTCAGCAGAGCTCAAATTTCCTGACTACTTCTAACAAGTGTTTTCTCCCACACTCTGAAGCCTCTTCATGACTTTTAAATGAGCTCAGATGTCCAGAGCGAAGGGAGAGGGCAAGAACTAGACATTTTGAGGAGGGGAGGAACATACTGGAAAAAGCAGCTGCTGTGAACACAGGAGTACAGTTTGGAACACGTGTGAGAGTCGTAGACAGGGTAGGGGCCCACTCCCATCAGGACCACGAGTCATAGGGGCAGAACCTGGATAGCTGTACCATTTTTTCCAACAGCTTCTGCAGCCCAGGTCAAGGTAGGAAGAAACAAATGTTCGGATCCCTCCAGGGCTGGGGTTTTGTCAGCTGGCTACTACAGAAGGTGATGGGGCCAAGAAACCACGGACATTACCAAGAATATGACTGAAGAAAGAATTTCAACGCCGAAGGAAGGGAAGGGAAGACAAGAAAGGCTGACAGACATAAAGGAAGATGTCTGGCATCAAGTCCCTGAGGAATAGAAGGAATCTGTGTTTTGGGGGAACTAGGGGAAAAAGCTGGTGGACGGAAACTAAGATATTATAATTTATCTTTTCAAGAGTAAAGCACATAAGGTCCAGGATGTAGATGCCAAGTATTAGCTGACTGAAATGGAAAAGACTACCACTGGGAGGGAAGAGATGCCAGCATGTGCAACAGGTTATCCATGTTGCTATTAAAGGAAAGTAGAAGGAGTGACCTGGGAGGTCAAGGGATGAGTGTAACACGAAAAGGTAACCTTGAAAGTCACATAATACATCCTGAAGCTACCACAAATCAGAAGATCACGTGACCCTTTATGGGCTGATAGTCTAACTTATCTGGATTTTTGTTTTGCTTTTAAGAGCTCTCACAGTACAGGGCTAAGAAGCTTGCAGTGAATATATTCTCATGGGTTTAGTGGGGTCATTAGGATCTGGCTGTGCTTATAAAGCCAAATAAATGTTAACACTTACGTAGCATTTTCTATTACCAAGTCATATTTAATGCTCTACTAATAACATACAGTATCTCCTCAAACATAAGACATCACTGATTTTAAGATGAATCAGTATTTACGTACCACTAAGGAAAACATGCTGCCGATTTTGATAGTAAAATGTCAACTGTAAAAATGTAATTTCAGATGTGGATAATATGTATCACACATTAGGTGAAATATATTTTTAACTCACTTAATTCTCATAAGAGTTTATGTATTTTATGTAGGAAGTATTGTTATTATTGCCCCCGTATTAGAGACAAAGTGAGACCCAGAGAGGCGAAGTCCTTGCCCATGTTCACATGGGTAATAAGGAATACAGCCAGGATGAGAACCCAGGAAGCCTGGCCATAGGGTCTACTCTGAATACTAGCCCAGCTCCATAAATATTCATTGACGAGGACAAAAAAACATCATGATAACGCTGACCCAAGCTTTCCACTCTCACCAGTAGAAGCAGCCAGCATTCTGGAGGGGCTGCTGCTGATGCAGCCTCAGGACACGGACTTCCTCAGAGGACTCACCTCCCACAGAACAGATCTGACTCAGGCCCGGTCCTCTGCAGAGGATCTACCCCAATTAGTGGTTTCCTGAAATTCATCCCTTATGGTACCAGCTAGTCAGCACCAACTTGTCCCCACACGTACACAGGTTTTTTCCACTTGGCCACTATTATATCCATTCATCTTTAGCACTATTTACTCTTCCTCTTCCAACTGTCAACATGTGCTTCGTTCACAGCTGCTCCTAATAGAGATGCATCCAGCCCTCTGATGACACGCTTCCGGCTGCTCCAGGCCCTTTGGCTCTCTCAGCCAGCAAGCTGGAGGCTAGGCTCGTGATTCACGCACTCCCTTTACAGCTCACTGCCTCAGTTACTGTGGTAACAGATGTCACAGAAATACAAAGTCAGAGTCACTGTTTTCATGTCCTATAAACATAGAAACAACCGTCCGACCTTGCTGGTAATCAAAGAAATGCTAATAAAGCGTAAGATACTGATTTTGTTCCTCTATTTGGAAACCATTTTTAAATCATGAAACCCAATGTTGTCTAAAAAGCAATCAATAGAATCAGGAAGCATTAACACCATCAGCAGCAAAACGGACTGCTGCTAGGACCAGCTAGTATGAACATGTACTGACTGTCTTCTATGAATTGGGCATCGTGCTAAGTGGTTTGCCTTACATACTCTAATCCTTAGCGGGAGGCACGACAGTATTCCATTTTGTAGGACACTGAGGGTCACTGGTTAAGAAAATAAAATGAGTACTATCTTTGAGAAGGTCAGTTTGGCTGTAGGTATCATCATGATTGAGAGAACAGACTCTGGACTTGAGAGGTCTGGTTTGCATCCTAGCTGTGCCTACAAGCAGTAGAATCTGGGTTGAGTTATTTCATACTTTCTGATGATTCCTACCTCACAAGGATGTTGTAAAGATGAGTTAGTATCTGTACAGTACTTAGAGCAGTGCCTGGCACATAAGGGTATAATACATATTTTTAGCTGTTATTACTATTATTTCATTTTCACTCTTAACTGATAACTTTCCTTCCTACTTCACTGACAAAACTGAAACAGCCAGAGGAACCTCCGCATCCTCCCACCTACCACCACCGACACCCATATTCTCTGCCCTTGGATCTGTTACTAGAGATGACTTTTCAGGCTCCTGTCAAAGACAACCCCTCTGCTAGTATTCCTATCATAAAAATTTTCTTAAAGAGATCATTCCCGCAAGTCTTTCTTCCTGCTTCAAATTTCCCCTTTCCACTGGAATCTTCTCTCTGCCATACAAAAGAGCTATTCTGTCTCCCATCTTAATTAGAACAAAACGAAATCTTTCTTTTGATCCCACATCCCCCACCAGCTACTACTCCCAATTTAGTTCCTTTTGCAAAACTTCTCAAAAAAGTAGTCCACATACTGTCTTCAATTATCACTCTCTTAAAGCCACTCTGAATGAGAATTCTGCCCCAACCCCCCCACCAGTGTCCTCTATGCTTCTAAATTCAACGGCCAATTCTCAGTCCTTCCTCTTCCTGCTCTACAATTTGGCACACTCTCCCCCAGCCCACCCCACTCCGTGATACACGTTTTCTACTTAGCATCCACCAGAACCCCACAATCTCTTGTTTTTCTTGCTACCTCACTGGACACTCTTTCTCAGTTTACTTTTCTGATTCCTCCTCTTCACCTCAATCTCTTCCTGCTGGAGTTCCCCAGGGTCACTCACTCCCGGTTCCCCTTTTCTATCTACATTCAGCATCTCATCAGTCTGAGCTTTACACATCAACTTTTATATGTGCAAATGACTCCCCAATACACATCTGCAGCTCAGAAGCCCTCCTCCCCAACTCCACATTCATATAGCATCCAAACGCCTGCTAACATTTCCTTGTGCATGTCAAATCGACGCTTCAAGTTTCACATCCCAGAAATAATGCCTGATCCCCCCCCCCCCACCCCCCAGCCACGGTCCTCTCCTCCAGCCAGTCCATCCTTCCAAGGCTCAAGTCAAAAACTCTGCCCTCATCTCTGTTCTCCCCCACATCCAATCTATCAGGAAGTCCCAATGGTTCTTCCCCCAAAACAAATCCTGAATCTGATGATGTTTTACTGCCTCCCTTGCTGCAACCATAGTCCAAGCCACCATCCCCGGAGCAAGCAGTTTCTTGCCTGGGTCACCATAATAATCTAATAACTCTGATGTGGGTCCGCCTGGCCCCTACTCCCCTTCCCCGTGCCCCAGTCCCTAATTCAACACAGCAGCCAGAGTGGGCTTTTCCAGACACAAAGAAAATCGTGTCAAGCCTCTGCTTACAATTCCCTCACGGCTCCTGACATTTTACTCTCAGCACAAAGGCCAACATCAAACAAGATTCCACACTGGCCTCCAATGCAGCCCATCAGGGGCTCCTTCATCTTTTGGGTTCCATGGACCCCTTTGGCAGTTGGCAATGTCTACGGATGCCTTCTCAGAATAGTATCTTTAGATGCATAGAGTGAAATATGATAGATTAGAGAGGAAACCAACTCAGCTTTAATTTTAATTGTGATATAGTAACATGTACTCCCTTATTAATACATTCAATAACAGGATCTAGTGGCAGGTCTAATTACTAACATGATGTGATGTGGTGGTGAACACAACCATATTTTAAGATATCTGCGAACAGAGATGCAGACATAGAGAATGGACTTGTGGACACAGAAGGGGAAGGGGAGGCTGGAACGAATTGAGAGAGTAGCATTGGCAGATATATGCTACCACGTGTAAAACAGATAGCTAGTGGAAAGCCGCTATATAGCACAGGGAGATCAGCTTGGTGCTTTGTGACGACCTAGAGGGGTGGGATGGGGAGGGTGGGAGGGAGTCTCAAGAGGGAGGGGATATATGTACACACATAGCTGATTCACTCTGTTGTACAGGAGAAACTAACACAACATTGTAAAGCAATTATACTCCAATAAAGATGCAAAAAAAATTTGATAGAAAAAAGAAGATATCTGCAACAACTATCATGTGATGTGATAATATCTGTGACTTCAACTGCTGAATCGGTTCTATTAAGTTATCTAGGTTTGGTGTCTGCTAAAACATGTTAAGTTTCAGTTACAAGGTATTGTTAAAAATAAAAGTAGAATGTTTCCCCATCCAAATTAATAGACCCCTGAATTCTATCCTTGAACTCCTTAGAGGTCCTTAGACCCGAGGTTAAGAACCTCTGACTACATTTCTTCTCAAATCTCCTTTTCTGGCTAACTGCTTAATGGCTGCAGTTACCCAGGCCACACTACACCCATTCTGTACTCAGGGCCTTTGCACTGGTGGTTCCCTTCCCCTGCATTCCCTTTTCTCTTTTTTTTTTTTTTACTTATTTCTTTGCCCAAATGTCACAGTCTTAAGGATTCCTATCCTGACCACACTGTATAAAACTGTAACCAACCCTTCCACTACAATCCCAATGCCTCTCATCTGGCTTTTCTTTTCCATAGCATTCATAGCCATTTAATATACTTTTTATTACTTTACTTCTTTATTATCTCTGGTCACCACTATCATGCTGCCCCCCCCAGAAGGGGGAGCTCTAGGAAGGCTGGAATGGTTTTTTTCTGTCTTGATTCACTGATGTATACCAATGCCTTGAACAAGTCCTGACATGTAGGAGGTGTTCAGGCAGTACTACTTAAATAAATGATGCATTTCAAATAAAATTACTGCTGAATGTCTATTATGTGAATTATTTCCTCTACACACAGTTCCACGTAAGAACACATTATAGGATTATATCCATTCATCATCACTCCATATCCAATATTTCTTTCCATTCATTCCAAAGTGAATCCTCATTTCAGCTCTTAGAAATGTCCCTATATTTACTGAGAGACGGAGCATGGTGTGAGCTGGTGTGAGCTGACACGTCTGTCAGTTTAATGATGCAAAACAGTTGTTCTGGAGCCAACTACCAAGGTTCACATATTGGCATCTCTCTTTACTAGCTTTGTAAAGCCCAAGAAAAGTATACAATTTTTTTCTAAGCTGTAGTAGCCTCTTTAGTAAACTATTAATAATTATCTACCTCATAGCATTACACTAAGGATTATAGCTACTTACTCCATGTATAACATTTAGTTCATTTACATCTGTAAAACACATATTCATTATTAGTTATTATCACTGAGAAATAGAAATACCTTCTTGGAGTACAAGTGGCAGAGTATTCATTTGTGCCATTTATGAGTGTCTGGTATCCCCTCTCTCAAAGGATAATTTTGAACAGATTTCTAAACTGTAAAAGCAATATAAGCATGCCTATGTGTAACAATTAGAATTTAGGAAACAGGAGAATCTTCCCCTCTAAGACACCACTGTTAGCATTTTGCTGTACTTCCTCCTGCTTTTTGCCCTACACATCTTACCAGGGTTGTAACCATTCACATCTAGTTTTTAAAATGACTTTCAACTCTGCAGTAATTGATTTATTTCTGACTCTTATTAAAATTAAGAACCCTGAACAGCCAAAACAATCTTGAGAAAGAAGAACAGAGCTGGAAGAATCATTCGCCCTGACTTCAGACTATACTATAAAGCTACAGTAATCAAAACAGTATGGCACTGGCACAAAAACAGACACACAGATCAATGTAACAGGATTGACAGCCCAGGTATAAACCCACACACTAATGGTCAATTAATCTACAACAAAGGAGACAAGAATGTACAATGGAGAAAAAACCACTTCAATAAGTGGTGTGGGAAAACTGGACAGCTACCTGTAAAAGAATGAAATTAGAACATTCTCTAATATCATATACAAAAATAAACTCAAAATGAATTAAAGACCTAAATGTAAGACTGGATACTATAAAACTCTAAGAGGAAAACATAGGCAGAACACTCTCTGACATTAAACTGCAGATATATATTTTTTAAACTGCCTCCTAGAGTAACTGAAAAATAAACAAATTACACTTAAAAGCTTTTGCACATCAAAGGAAACCATAAACAAAATGAAAAGACAATCTATGAAATGGAAGAAAATATTTGCAAACAATGCACTGACAAGGAATTAATTTCCAAAAATATGCAATTACCTCATACAGCTCCATATCAAAAAGCAAGCACTCCAAGAAAAAAAATGGGCAGAACACCTAAATAGACATTTTTCCAAAGAAAACATACAGATGGCCAATAGGCACATAAAAAGACGCTCAATACTGCTAATTATCAGAGAAATGCAAATCAAAATGTATCACCTCACATTGGTCAGAACGGCCATCATCAAAATGTCACAAATAATGATTACTGGAGAGGGCGTGAAGAAAAAGGAACCCTCCTACACTGCTGGTGGGAATGTAAATTTGTACAGTCACTGTGAATAACAGTATAGGGGTTCCTTAAAAAACTAAAAATAGAGTTACCATATGATCCTGCAACCCCACTTCTGGGCATATATCCAGAAAAGACAGAAACTCTTAACTCGAAAAGATACATGCACCTCAATGTTCACTGCAGTACTATTTACAACTGCCAAGATATGGACGCAATCTAAGTGTCCATCAACAGATGAATGGATAAAGAAGATGTGGTATATATACAATGGAATATTGCTCAGCCATAAGAAAGAATTAAATGATACCATTTGCAGCAACACTGACAGACCTAGAGATTATCATACTAAGTGAAGTAAGTCAGACAAAGACAAATATCACATGATATCACTTACATGTGGAATCTAAAAAAGTGATACAAATGAACTTACTTACAAAACAGAAATAGACTCAAAGACACAGAAAATAAACATAGTTACTAAAGGGGAAGGGGGGGGAGGGATAAATTAGGAATTTGGGATTAACAGATACACATTACTATATATAAAATAGATGAACAACAAGGTCCTACTGCAGAGCACAGGGAACTGTATTCAATATCTTGTAATAACCTATAATGGAAAATAATATGAAAAAGAATGTACATATATATGTATACAACTGAATCAGTTTGCTGTATACGTGAAACTAACACAACATTTTAAATCAACTATACTTAAAAAATAATAATAATAAAATAAAGACATTGATCCACTTTAAAGAAAGAAAAGAAACAAAGCAAGACAAAAACCACACTCCTGTCTCACTGACCTCCCAGAGACCCGGCTCCGAGTTCTGGAAGATCAGCTCATACCTGACACAGAAGCAGGATGGTCCTTCAGGTACAGCACAACAGAACAGAATCTCTTTGTTCCTGGTAATGACAATGACATTCCCACTCTCCTTCAAACACCCTACAGCTGATCTGAGTTTTGGTGAGGTCGGTGAGGAAGGTGTTAGGAGGTCGGAGAGAGAGTCCAGAAGCTTCTTCTCTGAGACTCCAGAAAGATGGGCTGACTCCACAGGTGCAGGGGCGGGAAAGGAGAGGAGCAAGTTGTCTGAGCAGGCTCATACTGTGTCCTTTGTAACCTTAGGCTCCGGTTATAGCCACTGAGAACCAGGCAGAAAGCCACAGGGAAGGGAGCACTGCCATGCCCTCGGGAAAGACAAACTGTACTGACATGTTTTGCAGAAATGAACCTGCCACTTTCACTTTCTTTGGCACACAGAACTACACAGATGTCAGCTATTATCACACACATGGTCATGCCCGGATCAGAGCCAGTGAGCCACAGCTTTAACATGATCACAGGTGATTCTGATGCAGCATTTTTCAAAGTACAAACTAGAATGGTGCTCTTCAAACTTTTGCTCATGTACTCACTACAGTTTTTCTAAAAAATAACATACTCCTCACACATTTTTAAAGTGACATTTGAAATTTGTCACTATAAGTTTAAACAGTTGCAAAAAACAAATTCTGGACAATTTATGAATATTGATCTTAAAAATATAATGATTACTCTTTTAAATGTAGTTAATGGAATCTAATAATACCCTATTTGCCACTCACCATTATCTGTTTAAAAAGACTGTGAACAAACGGCTTATAATTCAGAAATTTTACCTGGTTCCTTTTCATCCTTTTAAACATTTCAGTTTCTTTTTAACAGAATTTATCCCAAAGTAATAGTTTTATGTTTCAGTGCCTATTATTCACCCTCTCATAATTTCCAAGGAATAGAAATGTAAAAATGATTTTTCAAAATTTTCCCTAAACACGAAATTAGTTTTAGGTTTACTTCTGGGCTGAGTTATCAAAATGTTTTATTAGCATCTAACCTATGAAAACATACTGAAGTGTGATAATTATTAAACATTAAAATTTAATTGGAAATGTATCTTATTGGAATGGATAGGATCAATTTTTTTGGTGCTCTAATAAAGGCTTCTCAGATACCATTGTTTGAAATTTCCCTTTCTTTGATACCTTGGAGGTTTTCACACCTGAGCAAGGTAGAGCAAGATCTGGCATAGGTGAGACACTTTCCATTTATATATTGGGTAGATGATCCATTTAAATTAAGAGAGTACTCATGAAAGCCGAGGATCTGGAAGGTAATTTGCTCAAAATTATCCATGCTTCTACCTTACCCCTTGGAGGGTCCTTCTGCATCCCCCCGTTTAAAGACTACTGATCTAGCACTATATCCCAAATACCTGTGCATCTTGTGAAAAAGGCAGATTCATGGACGCTACTCCAGATACGTGAATTAACAGGCTCCCCAGATTACTTTCCCCCAACTAAAGATTGAGAGACAAATTGGAACATAAAACAAACACATAAAATGTTCAATAGTGTACAATTTAAATAAAAATTCAACAATAGGAGACCTATCATAGGCAGTACCTGGTGGCCAAGGGATTCAGAGACGCTCATGAGAGGGTGGGATAGTCACAGGCTTTCTAAAGGAAGCAACGCTGGAACTGGGGGAGGGATGGGTAGAATGTGAAGGAGAAAGAGGGAGAGGTAAGCAGTTCACCAAGTTCACAAGGTAACGTATTGATTTTGT
Source organism: Hippopotamus amphibius kiboko (assembly GCF_030028045.1). NCBI lineage: Eukaryota > Metazoa > Chordata > Mammalia > Artiodactyla > Hippopotamidae > Hippopotamus > Hippopotamus amphibius. The sequence goes on along the minus strand of NC_080187.1, from coordinate 178,231,471 downwards.
TGACCAGGAAGGATGGTCAAAAGACATCCCTGATGTCCTTAGACAGTGAGTGACTCATCACAGAGACTCCCTGGTGGGATGGCAGTGGGTTTATTGTGCCTGAGGTGTTGCAAACATAATCACTTACTGTTGAAGATAGAAATAGGTTGTTGAGAATATTAATTTAGGTAAATTGGTTTTAGACAACTGGTTTTGTGTGCTTGTTTCAGGCAAACTGACCTAGGGCTGAACATATATTTTACCCATGGATTGGGTAACCCATAAACATAAGGATAACTATATATCACTATGAAGTCACACATTCATTCCAGGCTGGGTAAAAAAAAAAAAAAAAAAAAAAGAGTTCAAATTATTTTTCTTCTAGCAGCCTCGGCAATAGGCTTAGCAAAAGATATAAGCCGTCACTTAAAATGAAACCAAGAGTATCTAGGTTATTTTTCTGATTCCATTATCACTGAGTATCACAAATAAAGACTTTTAAAAATGTATCTGTTCACAAGAAAGTAGAACTCATTGATCACCTCTGTCATCTATCCTCTGAACCACTACGACGACCACTCCAAACTGGTCTTCCTACTTCCCCACAGTAGCCACTCCCCTCCCTGCCAGATCCATTCTCATCCTCAATACCCCTAAAGTAGTCTTACAACACCCACAAAACATTTGGTTTTGTTACTCTCCTGCCTAAAACCTTTCAGTGGCGCCCCCCACTGTCTACAGCCCAAGGTCCTCAGCACAGCACACCATATAGTTTCTCTCTTCCCTGAGACCCGCCCTCCCCCATGTCTACAGGCATGATGCCCTTGCATATCATTCCCCTTGCCGCTAATCTAGCAATCATAATAAACTACCTGCTGTCCTTCAAATAAGCCCTGCTCTGTCTCTCCTCTGCTTGTTTGCTCTACGTTGCCTCCACCTGACTTATCCAGTCTACTATATTCCATGTCTGCTCAAGAGGCCTGTCCTAGTTCCCCCAAACAGGATTGACCATACTCTCCTTTGTGTTCCACGATATGCTACACATTCTTCAATAAGAGCATTAGACCATTTTATTGCACTTTTCTATGTAAATTTCACCTGTCTCCTATACTCCTCTCTGTAACCTACCTACTGCCCCGCCATCAAAAAAAAAAAAAAAAAAAAAGGATGGAATTGCTGGAGTGAAAGGATCTTGCTTCATTCATCTTTGAATTCCAAGCATCTATCAAACTTAGCAGTATATAGTAGATGCTCAGTAAATATTTGCTAAATTAATGCATGAATAGATTATTTGTAATAGTGGAATTAATAATCAATGAATTAGACACTAGTAATGTGCTAGATGTTACTAAATAAGAGTTAGATACGATCTAGAAGCAACAGTAACTCTGATGTCACCGCCATTTACCTGTAACTTCTAAGATTACAACACAAGATAGAATGTCTTCTAACTAAGTCAAGGGAAATCCCCTAGGAGTCGTCCTAGCTGTGCCATGTAACTCAACACACAATAGTGGCTGTCTTTCAAAGTTCATTTCCACTTATATTGATTGGTGTTACACTGAAGAAGGAATCTTAACACTAAGGAAAAAACTGCATCAGAGAACAACACTGGGGGCAGATCTAAAAGCCATTTGGTTGTTGTTTCCATTTTAACAAATCCATTACTGCACTGCAGTCACTGTACATTTTGCTACTTAAAATACAGAAAATATCTCCAGCGTTTCCTTTAGTCTCACTTATCTTGAATTCACAAAATTAAATTACATTTGGCTAAGACTTTTCTTTATTTAAAATGACCAGAAAATCAGCAATCAAATTCAAGCATTTCATCATGATGCAATAGTGCAGAGATGGTTCCACACTAACGAATCTAAAATGTAATTACTGGATAATCAGATTAAAGAAAAGCCCATGAATCACACGGTCATTTCAATAAATATGTCCCGCATACATTAAACTCAAACTACTTTTTGTGATATCAACACTTAGAAGCCCAGATATATACAAAATGTTCCTTAACTTGATAAAGGTTATTGACCAAAAAAATCTCTGACCAACATAATGCTTAACTGGAAAACATTAGAAGGAAGCCTATAAAATAGGGAATAGCCCAAGGAAGTCTACTAATCACCACTTTTCTAGCTTTGTTTTGGAGGCCCTAGGCAGTAGAAAAGGTCTACTAAAAAAAGATAGGTAACGATTTGTGTTTTATTTTCTAGTGTTAAAAACCTGATTAAAAATGGGTAAAGGATATAAAAAACATTAAAAAAAATAAAAAATGGGCAAAGGATGTGAACAGACATTTTTCCATAGAAGATACACCAGTGGCCAACAGGCACCCGAAAAGACACTCAACATCACTAATACTTAGAGAAATGCAAATCAAAACCCAATGAGATACCACACTGATTAGGGTGGCTAATATTAAACAAACAAAAATGCAGAAAATAACAAGTGTTGAAAAGGTGGAGAGGTCTGAACTTGCGCACTGTAGTGGGAATGTATCACTATACATTTAACACCTACGAAAAACAGTACACAGGCTTCTCAAAAAATAAAAAGATAAAATTGCCGTATGATCCAGCAATCCCACATCTGGGTATACACCCAAAGGAATTCAAAGCAGAGTCCTCAAGAATATTTGTACATCCATGGTGACAGCAGCATTACTCCCAGTAGCTCAAAAGTGGAAGCAACCCAAGTGCCTATTGATGGATGAATGGATAAACTAAATGTGGTACAGACCATACTGTGGAATATCATTCAGCCTTAAAAAGGAAGGAAACTCTGATACATGTGACAACATGGATGAATCTTGAGGACATTATACTAAGTGAAATAAGCCAGTCACACAAATATTGTATGAGTCCACTTAGATGAGGTACCTAGAGTAGTCAAATTCATAGAAATAGATAACAGAATGGTGGTTGCCAGAGCTTGGAAAGAGAACAGAAATGAACTGTTGTTTAATATGTTTAGTTTCTGTTGTGCAAGACAAAAAGTTCTGGAGATCTGTTACACAAATATGAATACACTTAACATTACTGAACTCTACTTAAAAATGGCTAACACCTATACACCTACTATGTAAACCATTATGTGCTACATATACAAAGTGTTAATAAATGTTTTGAATGAGTAAAGTGATAAAAACATCATGGTTAAGATGATAATGTTTATGTTATGCATATTTTACAATAAAAAACACAAACTGTCATGTCTACCAAAAAAAAAAAATTCCAAGGCTCTCAGCTGAAAAACTAGAAGAACTAACATGAATATAAAGTCAGAATTAGAAACATGAAAATTGCTGTTATACCAACAAAACTAATTTTAAAACATGAGAAATGAATCCCATTTTTAATCAAATACGCAAAAATTAATTTAAATGGCACAAGCTATAAGAAGAAAACTGTAGAGCTTTACTGAAGAACATAAACAAAACCCTGAATAGCTAGAGAAATAAATTATGTTCCTGGATAGGAAGACTCACTATTGTCAGGCCTCTCATATTGATCTAGGATTTAATATAATTCCAATGGAAATTCCAATCTGATAATTTCATAGATCTTGAGAAACTGACTTGCAAGCTCACATATAAGAGTTTATGTCTACAACTACCCAAACAAAATTTAGAAGGAAAAAAAGAACTGAGGTGATTTGAATTGCCAGACATTAAAATAACTTTAAAACTACATCAACTGCAAAGACATAAAATTGGCACGAGGTCAGGATAAACATAAACAAAAAATATTAAAGGATCTGGAAATAAATCAGCGTACAGAAAGGAATTTATATGTGAGCGTTGGCACTCTATACCTGCAGAGCAAGAACCAACTATTTATTAAATGATTTCAGGGCAAAAGTTATCAATCTGGGAAAGACAAAACTAACAGTAGCTTACATTATTTTCGTGCCACAATAAGCCAGGCACTGTGCTAAGGTCCCTAAATGCATTACTTCATTGCCTACTAAAAACAATTGTTTTACACAAATAAGGAAGCTAAGTATAAATAGGAAATCATCTTGCCCAGTAACTTGCCCAGTAAAAAGTAGTTAACTTGCCTCAGTAACTGCTGAAGGCAAAAATTTGACTCCATGACATTAGATTCCATAACCTAAGCTCCCTACAGCATGCTGCCACCCTTATCACATCTTTATGTATGCCACACACAGAAACACGTCCTAGACTGAATAACAATCTAAACATACATGCATATTAGTTAAACTATACACATTGCTCAACCTTAGGTTAGGGAAGGCTTCCTTAAGACCAACAACAACAACTCCACGAAAGATATAACTACATAAAACATAAAATTTCCATGTAATGAATGACAGCAAAAGGTAAAAGACATGGCAAGCTAAAGACCAGGATTTCAATATATAGAACAAAGGACTAATTTCCTTACTATATGAAAACCTCCTTTCATATCACTAAGAATAGGGACTAATGACCCAATTCACAAAAGGACAAAGAATACAAGCAAGTCACAAAAGAAGATAAAATGAAAATATGTCCAACTATGCTAGTATTGAGAAATACAAATTAAAAACAGTAGCATGCAATTTTTCACTTTAGACTGGCATAAACTAAATGAGTATTGGTGACGTGTGAGTAACAGACATTCTTGTTTTAGTTGAGTATTTAGTGGGTTCAGTATTTTGAGAGGGCAACTGTGCAGTATCTACCAGTGGTTAAAATAGCTAGGAACTCTAACACACAATTCTGCTGCTACCTTATCAAAGTACTCACAGGTACGCACAAAATAGATGTATAATAATTTAATTAAAGTATTGTTTGCAACAGTTGAAAGATTCTGAGTGATTAAAAGGTTCATCAATAAGGAAATAGTTCAAAAAGTTACACTTATTATTTGATTGAAAGAGAGATTCTATCTAACAAAAAAGTCAGAAAATGGAATTTAAAAAAATGTGCACAACCGCATCAAAATTTTAGAATACTTAGGAAGAGATTTAAATTTAATGGAAGTTAAAACCTTCGCAAAGAAAACTAAGCAGAGAAATCAGAAAAGATGATATTCAAATAAGTATTTATGGAAACATACACATATTAGGTTCATGGGATTAAAAACTCATTACTGTAAAAATGTTGATGCACTCAAAACGATAATGTCAAAATTGATAAAGTAATTCCAAAACACATATGGAAATGCAAAGAGAATAACCAAGGTAAAAGGACACGCTTGAGTAGATCATGATATATTAAGAGTTGTGGTCAATAAGACAGTGTTACACTGTTACAAGTTTACATACACCTAGATAATACTGGAACAGAATAGATTGCCCAGGGGAGAAAGGTGGGGTTTAGAATAAATAATTCCAGAAAATTTTAACACAGAAAAAACAAACGTGATCCCCACCTCAATTCGTACACAAAAATCAATGCCCACTATAAGTCTAAATAACAAATGAAGAGCACTAATGCTTTTTTAAGATAATTTAAGGGAATATTTTCATAACTGAGTTAGGAAAGGATTACTTTAATAAGGTTCAAAATACCCTAACCATAGGACAAGACTGAGTATAGTAAAAGTGAGAATTTCTATTCATCAAAAGGCACCATTAAGATAGTGAAAAGCCAATCCACAGAGTAAGAGAAAATACTTCCAAAACAATTAACCAAAGGGCTCATATCTAGCATATAAAATGAACTTCTCTACAAAATAATAAGACAGTCTACTTATTAAAAAATGAATCAGTGAGTTGAACAGGCGCTTTACAAAAGAGGATCATCAACAGTCAATAAGCATGAAAAAGTGCTTGTTTGGGGAAATACCAATTAACAACAGATTGGCTCAAATTAGACCAACCAAACCAATGTTGGCAAAGATGTGAAACGACCAGACCTGTGCCGTTTTGGTGATGGGAGTATAAATTGATACCATCACTTTGGAAGTGTTTTGTATCATCTGCTGACACTGAACACATATACACCCTACGACCGGCAATTCCACTCCCAGGTATATACCAAGGAGAAATGTTTCTTTGTGTACCAAAAGACATGTACAAGAAAATGAACAGCAGAGTCCCTCCCATCAGGAAGCATGCACCAGCCTCCTAGATAGCTTCCTCCACAAGAGAGCAGACAGCAGTATCAAGCAGTATCAGCAGTATTTCGTCTTGTGGAACTGAAAATCACAGCCACAGAAAGATAGAGAAAATGAAAAAGCAGAGCACTTTGTACCAGATGAAGGGACAGGATAAAAACCCAGAAAAACAACTAAGTGAAGAGGAGACAGGCACCCTTCCAGAAAAAGAATTCAGAATAATGATGATGAAGATGATCCAGGACTTTGAAAAAAGACTGGAGGCAAAGATCGAAAAGTTTACCAAAGACCTAGAAGAATTAAAGAACAAACAAACAGAGATATGCAACACAATAACTTAAATGAAAAATACACTAGAAGGAACCAACAGCAGATTAACTGAAGCAGAAGGGCGAATAAGTGACCTGGAAGACAGAATGGTGAAAATCACTGATGCAGAAAAGAATAAGGAAAAAAGAATGAAAAGAACTGAAGACAGCATAAGAGACCTCTGGGACAATGTTAAACGCACCAACGTTCACATTATAGGGGTCCCAGAAGGAGACGAGAGAGAGAAAGGACCCAAGAAAATATTGGAAGAGATTATAGTTGAAAACTTCCCTAACATGGGAAAGGAAATAGCTACCCAAGTCCAGGAAGTGCAGAGAGTCCCAGGCAGGATAAACCCTAGGAGAAATACACCAAGACATATAGTAGTCAAACTGACAAAAATTAAAGACAGAGAAACGTTATTAAAAGTAACAAGGGAAAAATGACAAATAACGTACAAGGGAACTCCCATAAGGGTAACAGCTGATTTCTCAGCAGAAACTCTGCAAGCCAGAAGGGAGTGGCATGATATATTTCAAGTGATGAAAGGGAAGAACCTACAACCAAGAATACTCTACCCAGCAAGGATCTCATTCAGATTCGATGGAGAAGTCAAAAGCTTTACAGACAAGCAACAGCTAAGAGAATTCAGCACCACCAAACCAGCCCTACAACAAATGCTAAAGGAACTTCTCTAAGTGGGAAACATCAGAGAAGAAAAGGACCTACAAAAACAAAAACAAAACAATTAAGAAAATGGTAATAGGAACATACATATCAAACCTTGAATGTAAATGGACTAAATGCACCAACCAAAAGACAAAGACTGGCTGAATGGATACAAAAACAAGCCCCATATATATGCTGTCTACAAGAGACCCACTTCAGACCTAGGGACACATACAGACGGAAAGTGAGGGGATGGAAAAAGATATTCCATGCAAGTGGAAATCAAAAGAAAGCTGGAGTAGCAATAGTCACATCAGATAAAATAGACTTTAAAATAAAAAATGTTACAAGAGACAAGAAAGGACATTACATAAAGATCAAGGGATCCATCCAAGAAGAGGAGATAACAATTATAAATAGATATGCACCCCATATAGGAGCACCTCCATACATAAGGCAAATGCTAACAACTATGAAAGAGGAAATGCAAGGCAGAAATAGACACACAGATGTAGAGAACAAACACATGGACACCAAGTGGGGAAAGCAGGAAGGGTTGAGGGGGGGATGAATTGGGAGATTGGGATACCAAATTGTACACTCTAAATATATGCTGTTTATTGCCTGTTAACTGTATCTCAATAAAAGTTCTAACAAAAAAAAAAAAGAAAGAAAATGAACAGCAACATACTCATAACAGCCCAAAACTGAGGACAACATGGTGGATATACACATTGTGATACATTCACACAATGGTACAGGACAGAGCAATGAAAACACATGGATTACCGGTACATGCTAACATGTTTGGTTCTCACAAGCATAATGTTGAGGGGAAGCAGCCGGACATAAAATGAACCCATTTATGTTAAGTTCAAGAGCACTGAAACTAATCTATAGTGTTAGAAGTCAGGATTGTGGTTTCTTTGGAGAAAAAAAGGCAGCTGTGGTAATAGGAAGGGGGCAAGATGGGGGCTTCTGGGGTGCAGGCAAATTCCTTGATTTGCATGGTGGTTACAAAAGTATGTTCACTTTGTTATAATTCACAGAGCTACACATTTGTGATGAAATAAAAATTTGTACTCTAAGGCAAGTTAAGGAAAATTTACACAATTTTTTTTCTTTGGGCATTGGCCTCCTCGCTCCCTTCCACTGTGCATTGTGTACCTGCATTATGCATTGATCAAGCCTTCCCATCAGCAGAAACACCTGCTCACATAAAAAGCAACATTCTCCCAGCATCAACAAGATTGCTCCTTAGCAGACACCCTTCCTTCTTAACCTTGTAAGCGGCCACGATGACCCATGACCCACTACTCACTCTGTACATATAGATCTGGACTGTGTAAACTGTCAATAATACATCATTTAATGTACAGCCCTATGTCTCAAAAACGTATATAACTGTGCTTTTACCTCTAATGGACAGAACAGTTCTCGGAGATTTCTGAGAGTCTGTTCCGGCTTTTCAAGTCTCAGTTTGACCCAAGTAAAATGTTCCATTTCTTTCTTAGATTAAGTGATTAATTTTTTTCATCGACATCTGTAACATGAGCAATTTTCCACATGTATGTTACACTTCAATATAAACTAATTTTTTAAAAAGCCAATTGTGGGAATTCCCGGGGGGTCCAGTGGTTAGGACTCCATGCTTTCACTGCCATGAGCCCAGGTTCAATCCCTGGTTAGGGAGCTAAGATCCTACAAGCCGCTCGGTGCGGCCAAAATATAAAGTAAGAAAATAATAAAATAGAAAGCTAATTGTGATGCCACTGAACTTCATATATTATCTCATTTTATCTTTACAATAATTATTTTAGGGACTTCCTAGGTGGCGCAGTGGTTAAGAATCCGCCTGCCAATGCAAGGGACATGGGTTCGATCTCTGCCCCAGGAAGATCCCACATGCCTCGGAGCAACCAAACCCATGTACCGCAACTACTGAAGCCTAGGTGCCTACAGGCCATGCTCCGCAACAAGAGAAACCACTGCAATGAGAAGCCTGCGCACCACAATGAAGAGTAGCCCCCGCTCACCTCAACTAGAGAAAGCCCGTGTGCAGCAATGAAGGCCCAACACAGCCAATAAATAAATAAATAAAAATTTTTAAAATATTATTTTAAATTATCATCACTGTCCTTTTTTATAAAGGGGGATACCAACTCTGGTCACAGCTGGTTCATGGCAGAGCCAAGCTTCAGACCCAAGTCTATTGGATGCCCAAACCCATGAAACCCAAAGTAAAGGAAATTCCAAAGTTAAGCATGTCCCTAAGACTTCCCTGGTTCAATTTTCCTCTCTCTCTGAGACAGTCTTCTACTTTTCCCATCTTATGTTCCCATTCTTCATCTGGGGAGAAATGCTCAACAGTTTAACTACTGAAACTTTGTCTTTAGTTGTTTCTCAGAAATACAGTCATTTGTCCTTCCTACCAAAGAGGAAAACATTTATAATGTTCCAGCCACTGTCTCTGGTGGAGGGATCTGAAGGAGTGAGTGCCCTTCCTTTCACAGTAAAGGCAGACCCGAGGAAGGACGTCAAGGGGTTGCAAGTGAGAAGGTGTGGTGGGGGGTAGGAAGGGGGGGTGTTGACTCTGGAACGTAGAGTGGCTGCTTGGTGGAGGAACCCAAGAACAAGCACTGGGCAGCTGGTGATGGGTGAAGATTCGAGGGAGGGAAGGAAAACGGGGCCACCTGGATAGAGATTTGGAGGAAGAAAAAGACTGAAAGGAGGTGTTTGTGAAAATGTGGCATGGGATATGGCATATCAAATTTCAGCCTCATCTCCCCAAAAGAAGCTTCAAAGTGGATTTTAGTCCTTGTTTTACATAAAACTACTGAAATACACAACCATTAAAATAAAAATACTTGTTTATGTACCTCCTAAAATCAAATAACATGTGCACCCTGAACTTCAGCACACAAATTGGGCTCAGCGATGAGCCCCACCTGAACTTTGCAAGAATCCACAAACGAGAAGCATTTTTATCTGCTGTACATTGCTTAAGTGAGCCTCGACAGCATTAAAGAGACCACTAAAATTCCCCTTTCTATTTTTATGAGCCAAAAAGCAGCATGAAATGACCCAGTCAATTTCTGTGGATGTCTCTGGTGAGTTGGTATGGTACTCATATACTCTCCTTTATTATTCAGATAGACTCACTGCAGTCCCATAATTCTTTGTTTTTTAATAATCAGCATAATTCTTAAATATTCCTGTTTCTGTGTGCTTTCCTTGGTGGAGCTGTAATTGCTGGTATATTGGCAGAAAAAAAAAATCCATCACTCTCCAATGCCCCTCCCCACAACTTCTCTTTCAACTGTCATTTCAACTCTCTTATTAATTACATGTATCTTTCAGTAAGTCATAATCTCTCTGGCTCTCATTTATAAAATGAATAGGATGAATGACATAATTTCTAAGATGCTTGCAGCTCTAAATTTTTAATCTTCTAAAATTTCAGATTCTATATTTTAATCTCTTGCTTCTAGTCCCCTGAGCTAAAGACCTTTACTAATATTTCCTGAAATACAACATACGATTCCTGAGTCGCTGATCCACATTTTGGGATTCCCTTTGCTTAATTCAAGCCTTAGTTCCCATGTGTGTTGGGGAAGTCACTCTTCCTCCCCCACAGCTCCCAGATATACAGTAAGTAGAAGCCTGACACACTCGTGTCACCTCTGGTTTCCCAGAACAAGATGCAAGGTTTTCCTGGTCTTTAATCTGTATAGCTTCCAATTTCTGGGCCATCACCACAACTCTATGCAAGTGATGGTAACATGCCACAAGGTCCTATGAAATACACAATGAACAAACCCATTGCCTAGACCGTGAAAGAAGAGACTTAGGATAACCTGTCTAGACGTATAACATTAAAGGGAAATCCATTCATGGCTAATGCAGCCTGTTAGCTATGACTGAAGAAGTTTTTAAAAGTACTGCAGGCCAATAAAATATTCCAAGATATTTATAGCTCTCCTTGGCTGGCGAGGCAAGGATGTCTGACTCACCAGGAAGGGTGGCAGACAGCTCTATCACTCTATAACCAAGGGAACCCGAGTTAGAAACAAACCACAAAGTAGGTGGATCTTTACTGAGCTGAGGGATAGGTTATCTAAAATACTCCAAATAGGGATGCTCCTGAGCTACTCCAAGGTTCTGGGTGGCGTGAATAAGCCCCAAGAGATGCCACACACACTGACAGCTTGCCCACTCACAGTTACCGTGACGCCTGAGGCTAGGTTCTCTTTACTACAAAAGCCATGGTGCTCACCCCATGTGCCAGCCCCCAGCCCCAGGCCAACCCTGAGGTCCAGCCAGTGGAGGGAAGGGCTCTTCCTGGTGCACGCTGAAAGAGAAACCAAATACGCACAGTTCATTTTGTTTCAGAAAACATGAGAGCTTTCCCTCTTTGTCCTTTTTTCTCCTTTTTTCCCATGGGTAATTAAGTCATTGCCAGTTTCTCAAATGGTACCATTTTAATCTCACAAGCATTAGCTTCATTTTCTTTCAGGATGCTGAGGCACACATCGTGATGGTATATATATTTTTTTAATTATTATTATTTTTTAAGCTCTTTATTGGAATATAATTGCTTTACACTCTTGTACCAGCTTTTGAGGTACACCAAAGTCAATCAGCTGTATTTATACACATATTCCCATATCCCCTCCCTCCCGCAACTCCCCCCCACCCTCCCTGTCCTGGCCCTCTAAGACATGACCCATCATTGAGTTGATCTCCCTTTGTTATACAGCAACTTCCCATTAGCTATCTATTTTACAGTTGGTAGTGTATCTAAGTCTATGCTACTCTCTCACTTCGTCCCAGCTTCCCCTTCACCACCCCCCCAATCCCGTGTCCTCCAGTCCGTTCTCTGTATCTGCATCCTTATTCTTGCCCTGTTACTGGGTTCATCAGTACCATTTTTTTTTTTTTTTTTTTTTTTTTTAGATTCCGTATATATGAGTTAGCATACAGTATTTGTTTTTCTCTTTCTGGCTTACTTCACTCTGTATGACAGACTCTAGGTCTACCCACCTCATTACATATAGCTCCATTTTATTCCTTTTTATGGCTGAGTAAAATTCCATTGTATATATGTGCCACATCTGCTTTATCCATTCATCTCTTGATGGGCATTTAGGTTGCTTCCATGTCCTGGCTATTGTAAATAGTGCTGCAATAAACATTATGGTACATGTTGCTTTTTGGACTATGGTTTTCTCTGGGTATATGCCCAGGAGTGGGATTGCTGGATCATATGTTAGTTCTATTTTTAGTTTTTTAAGGAACCTCCAAACTGTTTTCCATAGTGGCTGTACCAACTTACATTCCCACCAACAGTGCAGAAGAGTTCCCTTTTCTACACACCCTCTCCAACATTTATTGTTTCTAGATGTTTTGATGATGGCCATTCTGACCGGTGTGAGGTGATACCTCATTGTGGCTTTGACTTGCATTTCTCTAATGATTAGTGATGTTGAGCATCTTTTCATGTGTTTGTTGGCCATCTGTATGTCTTCTTTGGAGAAATGTCTATTTAGGTCTTCTGCCCATTTGTGGATTCGGTTACTTGCTTTTTTGGTATTAAGCTGAGTGAGCTGCTTATATATTTTGGAGATTAATCCTTTGTTGCTTCGTTGGCAAGTATTTTCTCCCATTCTGAGGGATGTCTTCTTGTCTTGTTTATGGTTTCTTTCGCTGCGCAAAAGCTTAAGTTTCATTACGTCCCATTTGTTGATTCTCGATTTTATTTCCATTATTCTAGGAGGTGGGTCAAAAAGGATCTTGCTTTGACGTATGTCATAGAGTGTTCTGACTATGTTTTCCTCTAGGAGTTTTATAGTGTCTGGCCTTACATTTAAGTCTTTAATTATCATTAGGCTTTTAACGGAGCCTCAGAACACTAAGAATCACTAACCAGAGTAAAACTGAGGGACGGACCCCTGAGATCAGTTGGTCCAAATGTGCCCTTCACTCAGTCCAGCCCTGACCTCAGGAGGGAAATCTACAGAGCATCGAGCATGCGTGAGTCACTAGATTCTAAAGAATGCATTTGACTTTTAGGAAAAATAAATCACAATATACAATTTCATATCATGTATTTTTTTAAATAATATGACTGGTAATACATTTAGAAAAAATATAAGATATGTCGTATATCTATGTATTTAGTTTATTAAATCAGAAAAGAATGAACAGTTTTATAAGATATGTTTCTGGGTAGAAATACTAAGCAGTTTAAAGATCTCAATTCTTATTCCCACCTTCACATCAATTAATAAATTAATGCAACTCTAATAAAAGTCTCAAAGTAATCCTTTTGAAACTTGACCAAGTAAGCTAAAGTTTTCTGGAAGAATAAATAAGAGGAAAGCTAAAAAAATATATATTTTTAAAAAGATGCTTGAGAACTTGAACAGATTCTGAAATGTATTATAATGCTGCAATAATAAGATACTGGTACAAAATACAAATACAAAGAGAACAGAAAGCCCAAGACAGTCCTAAACTTATCATGGAGAGGAATAATTACTCCAGGAGCCTGTTGTACAATTATATACTTAGAAAAACAGAAATTGTATTAGTGCTCTACCTCAGGCTAGGCACTGAAATAAGTTTTCAACATAAATGGAAAAAAGAAGAGAAGGAAGGACGAGGTGGAAAGAAATCACTTAAGAAATTTAAACATGTAGCTGATCTTTAAATAGGGGAGGTCCTCTTAAGCCAAAAGAAAAGTTGTACAATAAAATGAGGGTAGATTTAACTACATAAATATTTAAAACTTCTATACATCAGAAAATACAAGTAAAATAAAAAGCAAATAAGAGGGAAAAACACTTTCAGTGTTTTAAAAGTACTGATTTCATACTGAATAACTTTAGATAAAAAATTAATACGCACCAAAAACATGAAAAAGGAATGTACACTTATATCTAGCAATTCCACAAGGAATTTATTCTAATTAAAGAAAAACACCAATGAACAAAAATATTTATGGCATTATTATTTTCATTACTAAACACAACTTGAAAAAAATGAAATCTCTAAATATAATTATTGTTCAAATGTAGTAAAAATCAAACATAGCCACATTTTCAAGTGTAAAAAGCCGTCTGTACAGTGTGATAAAAAATTAAGCATTAAGTTCACATAGGCCTATCATAATTCAAAATGATAGCAATGATTTATCTATGAAACACATTACAGAGAGTTTGGTTTGCTCTGTTATATTTCTGGATATTTCCAAAGCTATTTTATTTTGTAATAATGGGAAACATTGAAAGCATATGGAAGATTTTCTGAGATCAGTAAACAAAGCCTTTACACTAAGGTGAAGTTTGATGTGCCGGAGCAAGGCTCCAAATGATAGTCATCATATTTTCTATGAACTGACTGGAGTAGAAAACATAACCCTCCCACAGGATACAAAGCAGGCCTTTTTCTTCGTGTCCTTGTAGCAGAGCCCTGTGTGGTCAGGTGTAACGGGGTACTTCTGTGCCAATTCTTCACATAGACTGATGGGCTTTAGAACCTTCTTTCACCTAGAGTCAGTTGGCAGTGTAACTGTGCTGAGTATCTTCTATTTGCCTCCCAGATCTACTCTCCCCATTTCTGGACCTGTTTCTGGGCCCTGCTGCCTGGCCTAAAGTGGCTCCCAGTCCTCTGACTTCTCTTTGGGTTTGGCCAAGGGAAGCCATGGCAGGAGACCAGCGAGCAGGAGAAGAAAGTCAGGGCATTTATGCCCTCAGCTCCCTTCCCCCCGTCAGGTCACAGTGGATTGGCTGCATCCCTCCACTGACGGCCACGGCTCCTGTGAGGCAGCCCCCTCTACACCATTCAGCCTCCCTCTGACCTTCTGGTTTTCCCAGTAGCTTCTCCTGGCCCTGCCACTTCAGTCTAGGGCTGTAAACACCTCCCCTGATTACCAGCCTCAGAGAGCTGCTTCATCTCTCTCTGCTTTTCCCAAACTCTGTCCACAGCTTTGTAAATAGTCTCTAACCAACTCTCAATCAAATCATCCTCACCTGATTCCTGACAGGACCACAGCTGATACAGTAATAGTATATATAATTCTCCAAAGAGAAAATAAATATGGTGAAGTGCATTTATTTCTCACAAAACAAAAAGAAAAAAGTGACCTAATATGGTTTAGAAGATTCTTTCCTTCAAGTTTGAGATAAAAGTTTAAGCCCATGTTATCTCTATGATTTGAGTATTCTGTGATACCTAGATCCTTATAATTTCCAGTCCTTTTTTTTTTTTTTTTTTTTAAAGACTTTGGGCATGTTCCTAACCCTTGTATAACCTCACCATGTACAGGACAGCATGTTAGAGGATGAACAGAAGGGATCACTGGTCCTCTGTTTCTCATGAGCCAAACTGCTTTCGCAGCATTAAATTTAAAAGTAGACATTTACATTTTTCTTAGGTTCCCCTTGTCTTGTTTCACAGCACACCTTTTCACTTGGCTGTGATTGGGTTTTACTTAGTCCCAGGCTTCACGAGGTTATCAAGTTTACTCCATTCAGATGTTTCTGGTCTGCAGCACAGGAAGGTGGCAGGGACTCCACGTGAGTTGATTAACCATTTAAGGATGTGACGAGCCCACTAAAAGATTCTTCCTAAAAAAGCAAAACTATCCCACAAGCTTGTTTCGAGAGCAAGCTCCTGTACTCAGAGGAAAGAAATTCTGAGAAGAATATGGAGTCTGTCACTCAGATTATCCCCAGCTCAATGCCAAGGGATGGGGGGAAATACGCTTTTCACTCACAATTGCTGTGAGGCATCTCAAACACAAAGCGGAAGTGCACTGATAATAACATATGAAAGAACGGCACAGGATGGGGGAGAAAGTGATTCTTCCTCATTAGAGCAGAGCAATTCAAACACAGTGCAAGTGAATACCTTCCCCCCACTCCCCAGGTGGTAGAGGTCAGCTCTAACACCTGTGCAAGTCCCTCGAGTGACTGCTCTGATGAGCACTAGTGCCTCTCAACTGGCACACCACCTAGGCTCTGAGAGCTCACAGACTGGCAGTGGAAGTGCCCTTGATGCTGGACACAGTGTCATCAGAATGGCATCAGAGGCTCTAGTAGGAGCCAAAGGCTTTAGTTGCCAGGGGAGTTGGTTGCAGCGTCAGCAGCTGTAGATGATGCTGATGGCTTTGGCAGTGGCAGGGGAGAGCATCCTTGGCAGTGGGCACCAGCACCAATGGTCAGCTACCCTCACATGGCTAAGAGAACTCCAGAAGCTATAGTTTAAAGACAGCTTCCCTTAGATCAGCTCTTTCTTTTTATCCTTGAACAAAAGTGAGTTTACAGTATTAGGGGATCTGCTAAGCGCTCAGAAAAAGATCACCGAACACAGGGAAACACAGGGAACACAGGGAAACACAAGCAGTGGCACATCCAAAGCAGCTAAGGGCAGCACAAGGACAGTGAGAGACTCAGTGAAAACCACCATCTCTTTGCCAGCTCTGCCAAGGGCTGGGCTTTGATGTCAACAGCACAGAACTCCAACAGCACACTCGAAATATGAATACCCATGCTCTCCCATTTTGCTAATTTAATGAATTACACATGCCACGAAAAATGAAGAGCACTGACGATGTCAACGCGTAAGATTTCAAATACCTTGAAATATCTGGGATCTAATTTTTCTATCTTCGTGCTTCCTACAGAGTGGCAATTTTTATCTACTTCCCTAAAGGCAGGGAAACCAGTGGAAATACCACAAAATGTGTTAAGTTAAAAGCCAAATGCCTATAAGATGTCAGATTTCTTAACACAGAGCTTAAGAAAATCACAAGGAAAATGTTAACTTCCTCAAGATTAGCAATAAATGACAAGGCAACCATATGCTGGTTGAGTAATGGGGTAAAAAGAAGTTTCCTGCAGACACGGGTTATTATCTTCGATACCGCTCCCCAGCCCCTGGCAAAGTGTATCAGCAGAGTAATTAGTGCTACCAGACTCTCAAGAAAATAAGCACCAGACCACGGTAAGAAAGCCACAGGACTGCCACCCGTGGGAACTGGCTGGGGACCTAAGTGTCTTCTTCAGAAACAGCCAGCCTTCTCTCTGTCGCAAGCTGTCATGCTATCAGAATGCACCCAAGAGAATTGTCATTCATTGATTCCTCCCTCCTTTTTCCCCCAACTCATCCAAGACCTTAGATAACTCTGAGAACACACATTTCATGCCAAAAAAAAAGAGACTGGGAATGCTACTGACTTTGAATGGAATTACACTGCAAAGTAATGACAGCACTCCTCTAAGCTTCTGGAAACAGAAGCAAAGACTAAGGAATCTCTGTAGAGTATAAACGTCCCCAAATACGACTTGAAGTAAATTGAAAAGCCGTTTACGACATTGCCTTCTCTACTCAGCAAAAGCTCACTGTCACAGAGAAGACTGCCACCCCAACATAAACTAGGAATAAGAACATACAAGACTTTGGTTTTTCATTAAAGTGAACTTCAGGACTTTTCAGTGTTCAAACTGTGACAGATCACAGGAAAGACAACTTGGTAGGTGGTTCAATATTGCAGCCATAAGCACTCCGATTTTGGAAAGTTCAAACGTAGGCAAGAAGAATGAAAGAGCTCTATACATTTTCACCAAGGCTGTTATAGCTTTCTTTCTATAAGTCAAGCAGGTCAGTAAAAAATGTCATGAAGTAGCTGATGTGTTGGGGTAGTCAGAAGTTTGTAATTGTGTAAACAGAGGCTAAAGCAATCAGGCTGTAGAACTGAGATTCATCTGGTTCTCACTGATTGTAATTTTAACATCTTTCAAAAAAAAACCTGTGTATTACTAAAGCATCCAAACTTTGAGCCACTATGTCATCAACCAATAGGAACTAAAAGAAGTATTTTTGTATAACCATACAGACTGGTAATACACATGCATACCTAAGACAACCAGCAAAATATGAGCCTGTATAATTAGCCTTCAAACATCAGGAAGAAGACAAAGAGGTTTCATCAGAGATACATACAGACACACATATATACAATTAAGATATATCCTCTTCTCACTTTTTTTTAAAATTTTATATGAACCCTTCACTTAAAGAGTAAAGATATCTAGATTCCCATTCTATTTAAATATATTCAAGCAAAGCTCCTGGGAAGGTTTCCAGGGAGTTAGATTGCTTTGAAATTGGCCATGCATTAAATAAAGCTTTGTCTAACAAAAGGGCAAGAGTAACTGATATGGTATCTGTACGTTCACTCTGCACAAGGTTCCTGTAGCTCAGAAGCATTAATCAAAAGACAAAGAACAAATCAGATTACAGCTCTGGAGACTTGTACTCTACCTCTGCCAGCAACCCTGCCAGCTCACACAACATTATAGGAGGGCCAACCACCTGCTTATGAGGAATCTGTAATCTATCTTCTCCATTAGTTCCCCCAAGGTTCTCCTCCTTTACACATGTGCTCCCCTTCATTCATTCCACTGCATTCACCTTTCATCTCTAAGAGATTCATTACTGATAAGTGTGCAACGGTCCACTTTAACAGCAAAACCAAAAAGAAAAGGCTTCAGCATTACATTTTATAATGAAACAAAAACTTAAATTCTGTGAGTCTACTGAGCTAGAACTAAAAGTCACTGCAGTAAGAGATTCATTCCTGGGTACCTGGCTTCTTTTCACATTACCTGCTTCAGTGTACTTCAATCCCACTTTTTCTTCTGTGTCTTTTGTCTTTGGGGGTGGCCAGACAGCTTGGAGTCTGCCAGGAGTCCTATCATCCTGCTCAGTGGGGCTGTGTTCAGGCTGTTGAAAAAGTGGGCAAAGAAATGAGTAAGTTAAATGAAATGCGGCGAGAGCCAATTAATCCCTGAGAACAAACGCGCTAACTCTAAAATTAATTTTAAAGGCCAGCTGCACATTGCTCTCATTCACTGTAACTGAGACATCTCACTACAAAATGATCCTTTTCTGGAAATGTAAAATGATTGGTTGGGGTGGAAAAAGAAACAACTCAAGGCCAACTATTACACAACCCTCAATAAATGATTTTTAGCATATAACTTTTTTTTTAAATCACAAATACACCTTGATCTGAAGATACAAATACATTATAATTAGGTACATTTATAGGGATGTTTACAAATATGTCCCAAATGACTCCAGGGTTATTTATAATATAAAAACTAGGTTTTCATTTTCCATGAATATTAGCTGTAGGCCAAGATACACTTCTCTAAGATGTTCACGTTGAGCAATTCTCTTTTTTCTTTCCCATACACACAAAAAAATGAAAGAGATGGCTTTCACATTCAAGCTACTTTTATAGGGGTTGATTTTTACAGCTAGGAAAATGTTATGTTGTATTTAGTTTTTAACTGTAACCTAAGATAATTTTTCCAAAGACCTTCAAATTTAACGTTTTAACTGATATATGAGGGAATGATAACTGCATGCAAAATTGATACTACGTAAGAAACTCTATTCATTGTTCTTAGGAACTTTTAAGATCCACTGGGCAACCGCTTGCTAGTCCTTACAAATTACCTGAATAATTTTTTTAATAATAGTAACAGCTTTCACTGATTAAATGGTTACTATGTGCTAACTTCATTTAATCTTCGCAACAACCAAATAAGATAAATGTTATTTTCTTCATTTAGCTGATCAAGGTCACCCAGCCAGTAACTGGCTTAGAATTAAAGCTCAAGTCTCATACTAACCCAGTGCTCAATCAGGATGCCTCACAACCAACACAGAACATTTTAATCACATCACAAACACGTATTCGCCAATTGGCAGACTTTCAAAGGAAAAATACAGTTTTCACAGAGGTATAATTAAGTGGGGAGGAAATCTGGGCTATAGTTCCATATTGCATTGATTCCGCATGCTGCTTGGTTTTTAGCAGCACATTTACTGTTAATGTTTAACCTCAGAGTGACAGTTTCACTTTCTGACCTGCACATCTTTACTTATACCTCTCTTACAACCACCCAGAAAAACAGGGAAGAAAGAAAACACTTCTGTCCAGTTCCATACTCCTTACAAGGACAACTTGATTCTAATCATCTTTCACTTAGAAGAGGGTCACTAAGAGTAGGTATATGAGATTCTCTGTGATAGGAAACCTGAAAAGAAATATAGCAGCATCACATTTTATGACAAAACCCAAAATCCAATGCTACGTACGCTTTTGTAATCCAAGGGGCCTTCCGCTGGCCTTGACCTTGACCGCTCAAACACAGCTCTTAGAGACTCCTTCTCATGCCTCATCTTGCGCTTGAGGGCTTCCAGCTCAGACGTGTCAGCTGTGGTCCCCTTTCTGGGGGGACGGATGAACAAGGCTTTAAAGGCCTCCAAAGCAGTCTCTGGCGGCTTTGGCTTAATCTCTCCTCCCAGGGTTTGGGCTTCTCCAGCGCTGCTCTCGCTCTCCTGGGGGGCACTGAAGCCCATCTCTTCCCCCCTGGGCTGTTCAGGGTCTTCCACCTTCGGTTCAGCTTTGGGGACGTCAATGTTGAGCAGCTGAGAGAGCTGCTCCAGGAGAGTGGGAGTGGCCTTCGGGTCATTTGTTTTCTCTGCTGTCTTCACTGTCTGAGGCCCTGCCTGTGCTAGGGACCTCTGGACAGGCTGGGTCAACTTGAGCAAAGCCAGGTCCCCATCCTTTGGTTTAATTTCAGTGATGGTCTCCCCACCCTCGGCTGTGGCTCCCTTCTTCAGCACACGAAGCCCACTAAAAAAAGCTGGAAGCTGGAAGGACTTCTCTACGGGGACTTCTTTTTTAGAAGAGGCGTTCTCGGTGACACCAACACTTGAGTTTTGGTCTGCTACCACAGGTAGAACTTTGGAACCTTCTTCTCCAGCTTGTGGCTGGCCGGGGCCGTGCTCTGTCTGAAGACCACCATCATCAGGTTCCGATTTGCAACTTGTCTGCTGTGGAGTCCTTTGAGGACCTTCTCCGCTGAGCTCTGCATTATTCCTTTCTCCAATGGCAACATTTTCCCTCCCATCTCCTGGCTTTTCTTGGGGCTCCTCAGATGGCTCAGGTAACACAACACCAGGGGACTTTGGACCATTGGTGTTGCTTCTCTCTTCTGGCTCCTGGCCTCCATCATCAGAGTCAGAATCACTGGTGGTATTCACCAGGGTCCCACGAACCACAATAACATTGTCTTTGCTCACACTCAAAGCAGCCAGTGGAAGAAGCTCCTGACCAGGCAGAGAAATCCCTGCCTCTGCTTCTCCCCGGCTTCCCTCCAACTCTGTCTCTGTCTCCACCCTGGTAGTCTTCCCATCATTTCCGAGGTCAGGTGGAACCTGAGCCTCTGCCTCCCGCGGATCCGAGCCGCTGCTGGGCTCCACCACTAAACTGCGGAAGCCTTTCAGCACCGCATCTTCGTCTTCAGGCTTCACAGATTCCAATTTACTCGTAAACCCAAACAGGGATTTCATAGAGAATTTGGTCAGGATCGACTGGGCCAGGTCAAGTCCGGCTCCGGGTTGCTCTGGTTCCGAGCCATCACTGCCATTCAGAGTGTTACCAACGTCCTCCATGTCCCAGCAGTGCCCTGGGTGGCAGCTCTGACTTTGGTTACCTTCCCCTGCTCTCTCAGTTTCTCCACTCCATCGGCTCTTAACTTCCAGGACGGGGAGCAACAGGACCCGCCGCTGGGACTCAGACGCGCAGCGCGCACACTTGGCCCTGCTCTGGTCCCTCCCGAACCCTCCTTCCGGTTTGCGCGGTGATGGGCGCCGGGGCAACTGTAACAAGTCCGCGGAGCTTTCTGCCCAGAAGCAGCCGAGGCTGCGCACCTTACTACACACGGACTGGGGAGGCTGCTCCTCTGGGACTTCCGTATTTATTCCCGGGGACAAAAGGCTTTTTGTTGTAGGGAAAGTCAGCCTGCCCCCACTCATCCCAGCCCAGGACTTCACCACGAGCTCCGCCCCAGTGCCGGCCGCTCTCCTGGTCTCTTTCAACTTCCTCATTGGTGAGCAGGCGAGGCTCCAGAAAGTGCTGAGCGGGCAAGCTGATCCTGACAGCCTTCAACCACCCCCACCCCCTCCCCCCTCCCCCGGAGCAGCCCAAGAAATTCAAAAATGAATCAGCAGAAAATAATTGAAATACTTCTTACGGGCTCCCTTTTGGCATCTAAATCACAGTCGGAAGCCTGTGCCATCCAGGCCAAAAAACAACAAAAAAACTAGCAGCGCGCACAAACCAACAGCCGCTTACAAAGCCTGAGGCAAAGAAATAAAAGTAAGGAAAGCGATAGATCATTTCAAAACGCCTAGAACTCTCAAAAGCACTTAATTTACTGCCCTTGAAGCTCTTTTTTTTTTTTTTTTTTTTTAAGTGCTTTCTTCCACTTCCCTGCAGGTTTCATCTGGAATGCAGATTTTAGCTGCCTGAGCCAGGGAAGGAAAACCAACACGACTGGTTTCAGATTACTGCTGTCTTAGCTCTGCCCTGGTGTCTCACTGCTCTACAAACAGCTACTTAGGCAAGCACACCCACCACGCCCACTGTCCACCAGCCTTAGGGTGGCAGAGTAAACAGCCCCAGCCTGGCAGGAATGATTACTCTCCACACTCTCTGTGCCAACCTTGGGCTTCTCAAGCAGCTCTGACTTCCTGGCTTCCTTAGGAATCCTGCTGGCCAAAGGACACCTCTCTGAGCTTCAGCCATGCAACCTACAAATTGAAACCTGGCATGATACAAAGTAACACACAACCTACCTTGTTAGGCAATGCAATTCATTAAAGGTCCCCAAGGAGCCACATTCCCCTAAAGGGAAAAACATCTGAAAGGTCTCTATCAGGTCTCTGTCACAGACCCAGTTTGCCTAAAACAAAAACAGGAAAGACAAAACCACCACCAAACATGAGCTCAGTGTAGTTTCCAATGCTGATTATATGCTGGGAACCTGGCAATGAAGGATGTGGAAAAATTGCAGGTCTGTTTCCTAGCAGCATACCTGCCTCTTGGGGCAGCTTCCTATTGTACCTGAAGGTCTCAGTGTTTTTCAAATCCCATCCAGTCAGCAGGCATTTAGTAAGCACCTGGGATGCATAAGGCATTATGCTGGATGAGAAGAGCCAAACTGGCTTAATAGTCATCATGGTTTAATAGTAATCACCAGCTCTCTGAACAAAGCTGCGAAAATGAACCCAAGTATTAAATGCAAACAGGTTTATTCTGCAAAACAGAAGCTGTAGCCACAAGCAAAACAACTGTCTTGCTTTATCTGCAGCAGAGAATGGCTGTGGCTTCCACACTGCTAACTTGAAATGTGTTCCCCACTAAGAATTAATACTGAGAAATTCTGATCCCAATAATAAATTTTGAGCATGATGTGTTCAAAAGAAATCCTCCCACAAAAGGGGTACATATGATTATAGCCCATCAACTCCTATAGGAAAGTTAAGACAGTACTTCCTAATCCCTGATGTGACCTTGTATAGATACATTTAGAAATGGATACTTTCCTGTTGGCTCCTGATTCCAGTATATTTTGGGATTATTGACTAGAGCACAGTTAATCAAAAGGCCACCACAACACGTAAGAAAATTCATTGGTGCCATTTAAGTCTCAGAGCAAGCTTCCTGTCTAAAGGAAATGCCCGTTGATAAAACCACACTTCTGCTTCTTCAAGACAGAAAAAAGGAATCATCACATCCGATCGTAATATCAGTCTTCTGCAGAACTATGTAGACCAGCCAATATGTGGGTGAGCGGAGGAGACATGACACGTGTTTGGTGTTCTTTAACTGAGAAAGCTCCATTTTCTGACATCATTACTGATTCCCAAATTTCCAGAATGTTTCTAAGCACTTTCAGCAGATTTAGGCAAAATGGGACATAAACTAGAAGGGGCTGATGGCTCTTCTACACTACAGCATGGAGCAGAATTACAAAGTTTTAGCACCCTTTCAAATACCCACGGACACCAATCCAATGTCATGGAAAGTGTGGGAAGTCTTGAGTTCCAGGGAGATGATTTGATCCCAGTCCCTTGGCTCAAGGTAGGTAAGGTATTATTAGGTTCATTTTAAAAGTGAAGCAGCCATGGCCAGGAGAATACAACCAAGCAAAGGTGCACAGCTAGTAAGTGGAGGATACTAATAATACCTAACATTTATTAGGTGTTTACAAGCACTGTTCTAGGCATTCTACGCATATTAACTGATTGAATCATCTAAGTATGAGGTTGGTATTATTTTCTTTTTCCTGTTTGTAAATGAGGCGCAGAAAGATGATGTAGCTTCCCGGTGTTCACCGGTGGAACTGGAACTTGAATCCAGGCAGTCAGGCCGCAGTATCCACAATCACTCTTCCAAAATCCTGATCTCTGCTTCCTGCCAAAATAGGACGCCACACACACCTGCATCTTGAAATGTGCAGGAGTGTCAGCCTGGTTAGTTGGTGGTCTCTGACTAGGATATGGATTGCACTTTACCCTCTGAGATGATACGGAAGACTGACCTCACAAAAAGAAAAAAACAATATGAAAATGACCATTCTTTTCCCTCGTTGTAATTTAGGGAGGAAATCTAGAGGGGCTGCTTAGAAAAATCAAGCAGAAATTCCTAGGTGGCTTGTCTACCGATCACCAAAAAAAAGACACACAATCCTCGGGATTCAAACCTGTCAAGAGGCTTTCCAGCTTACCCGTAGAATTCTCTTTCATTTATGAACCCTAAACTATCACAAAGATGCATTCATCCCACAATCACTGTTAAGCACCAACCCTGAATGAGGGAGGTACAGATGAAGAAACTCCAGCCCCCCCCTTCATGAAACATCCGTATCAGAAATCAGCCAAGAAAGAGGTGATTCTTGTTCACAGACTGAGTACTTCATACTCCAGACGCAGTCTCCGTAGCAATAGGTGGACCTAAGACAACTCTGAGTGAAAGCAAGCCGTGACCATATAAATAGGAAGATGAGTAAGAAAAAGCAGAACGATAATTTAAAGAGATCTTTGAATATTGACTCTTTCAGGCCACTGGTTCTCATGACCATAAGAAGTGTTACAACACCTGGTCGTTTAGGGAATGGAAAAATGTCTCAGACCGTCGTGTTCAAATAAGCAGTCTACAAATTTGATCTTAGTTGGGTGGTCTTGAAAAGTGAATCTATGTCATGCGTTAACATTTTCAGAGGAAAAAATAATCATTTCTCTTGGGCATTATTTGTCTTGTTCTGCGATGCATACTTATTAAGTCCCTACTACACAAAACCAGTCACAGCCAACACGTGCTCCTTTACCACCTCACCTGATTCCCTTCTGTTCTAACCTCATAATGCTTAAACTCTCCAATAGCTACACCTGTGCAAAAGGCCAGATTAAAAATTGTCTACCTTGCACAACTAGTTGAAACAGGCATGGTGAATATTAGGCAGGATTTAACCCATGTGTGGCTCTTTGTAACTCTTTGTTAAAAACAATCAGTACCCAGTTACTTGAACACTGAATACAGTATTTGTGTGGAGAATTTACTACCAGTGAATTCTCCATGTTCTTCCCATCTTCCCATCCTCTCAGATTGAGGCTGGCGCTAACTGTACCTCATGGCAATGAGAACATCAGTCCAGCAAAAATACCTCGTGAAATAAGCCTGAAAGAATGGTTGTAACTACAACAAAAAGGCATATCATCTCCTGGAAGCAGTAGAACCCAACTTCTTGATTCTCATAACAAGTAGAGGAACCAGCATTAAAAATTTTTAAAAATCAGTTTGCAGAAATTGGAGACTGCATAAGAGGCAAACTTCCTGAAGTTCCCCCCCACACTTACTCTTTGCAGCCCTCCCCATGTCACTGAGCTCAGATAATCCCCTCCCACATTCTCATAAAACCCCAGAAAGACAAGGGAAAAAATAAAGCAAATGAGGTTAATTTCATGGTTTTAGGCTAAATGATTTTCATGTTCTCCTTATTCAATATACTTCAAGTTCTGGGCCTGATTTTAATGACTACTTCTGACTTCTAGGGGTTCGACCAGGTTCATATAACAATTGCTTGAGGAAAGTAGAAAGGAGTTAAACTTAATAAGAGTAAGTTAGACTGTAGAAACTATTTCTGTGAAAGAAAAAAGTTTAGGGCAATGGACTGGAAAAAGTAAACTATAAAGAAAGGCAGGAGTGGGGTAATGGGTGGAGATGGGTTTTCTGGGTTGAGGAAGTGTGTTTTAACTGAGTGAAGTCTGATATAAATGGGGCCATCTGAGAAAATGATGACAACACAAGTACTCAAAAAGACATTTGTTGAATGAGGTGCCAGATGAAAGGAGTGTAAGATTATGGAAGAAACTGGGTAGAATCAAATTGTTGGGAGGCTGAAGAGGACTTCAGAAGGACTAGAAGTCAACCAGCTCAACATTCTTGTTTTAAAGATGGAGACATCTGAAGTCAGGAGAAGCTAAATAACTGGTACCAGCTCATGCAGCTCAACTTCAGCCATAAGATGGGAAACGAGGCGTCCCAACTCCCGTCCACCCTGCGTCACATCCCCCTACTGCCTTGGCATGTGGTCTTACCTTCCTGGTCAGCATCTTCTTTAAGCTCATTTTCCACATCTTCAAAATGAAGTTATGAGGCCAAATGAAAGACAGAGCCGGAGACCTCCCTAGGCTTCTCCTTCCATTTCAGGCAGCGCTTTCCCTGCCTTCACAGCGTGGATTCCCCCTGCCAACTAATGCAACCCTCAAAACAGCCCCTCTGGCTCAGCCTCAGAGAAGCCAGCAACTGTTTTTACTGATTGATTAAAAAGAAAACAGGTTGCACCTGCTGATGGCAAGGACCAGGCTCAGTGATGAAGGTCTTTTTCCATTGAGCAGTGTGAGTGCAAGATGTTTCTAAGACTGGTTCCACTGAGCTGTATTCAAAGTTTCTGTGGAAGTGGGTTGAATGTTGGTAACAAACTAGGAGACTCTGAAAGGGAAGAGGAGAGGCAGAGGCATACTTATGAAGCTGAAGAAGAGAAGAGAGCAATGGGTATGTCATCTTGCAATGATCAAGGAACGAGGGCAGTGCACACAGTTAAGAATCTGGCCCTGGGTCCTGGCTCACACCCTACTCTGCTCCTGCAAGAAACGTGACCTTGGGCAAGTTATATAAGCAACCTGTGTCTCAGCTTCTTTATCTAGAAACTTGGAATAAGAAAAGTACCTACATCGTGGGTTATTAGAAGCATTAAGTAAACTAATATGTTTCACATTCTCATCAACGCATGGCACGTAATAAGTACCATGTGGATATGACATGTTTTCATAGCAAAGGAACGACTTTCTTAGGGACATCAACCAGCATCTAACAGAATTTTTTTTAACCTTGTCAATATGAAACAAGTATTTACCGATGAAATGAAGGCCCAAGCAGGAAGCTGCCCCTCCCACTTTCCTCCTACAAATGCTCTTGGACAGAGGAGCCATTTGGTCTGAACAGGATTGTTCCTTATAGATAGGCCTACTAAATACAACGCCTCCCCACGCCACATTTGTGCTGCAAGTGAATTGAGCTCCAAAGAAAATTCTTTCAAAAGGGGTCCCTTTGGGTGTTTCAGGGCCAGTGCTCTCTGCATTGTTTTTTCCCATCTGTATCACCTGAAGAGAGCAATTAGCTTAAAGGGTTCCCAGGTGGCTTTTTGGAGAGGGTGACAAAGTTCACCTGTTCTTTAGTACTTTTCCTGTGCTCCAGGATGATTTTTAAACCAACTCAATCATTGCAGGGAGAAAAAAAAAAAAAAAAGGATCCATGAGTTTGGATTTTCTCTGGAAAGTCCTTTTCTCAAGAGCCTGTTGACACATGTTGATGATGTGTGGTCCCTTAGTGCTGA
Source organism: Hippopotamus amphibius kiboko (assembly GCF_030028045.1). NCBI lineage: Eukaryota > Metazoa > Chordata > Mammalia > Artiodactyla > Hippopotamidae > Hippopotamus > Hippopotamus amphibius. The sequence goes on along the minus strand of NC_080187.1, from coordinate 178,203,615 downwards.
GACTTTCCCTCCCTCTGGGGAAGGGTGTTCCCAGACAACAAGTGGCCTGGGAGAGAGTCCAGGGCATCAACAGCAGGGCAAGGACCATTTTTTGTTGTTATTTTTAGGCCAAGTCATTATACTTCAAAGGCACATTGACTTCATTTAAAATGTCCTTACTCTTACAAATATGAAAATCAAGCTTGAAATAGAGGCACAGATGTAGAGAACAAACATATGGACACCAAGTGGGGAAAGTGAGGGGAGTTGGGGAGGAATGAATTGGGAGAGTGGGATTGCCATATATACATTACTAATAAGAAAAAAAAACCTATCAAATTGTACACTTTAAATATATGCAGTTTATTGTATGTCAATTTTATCTCAATAAAAGTTCTTTAAAAAAAAAGAAAATCAAGCTTGAAATAGTTATTTCATTACTGTTAGGGTCTTACTGTCAGAAGTTTCTAAGATTGATTCCACCAAGCAGTATCAAAGAGTCCTTGGAAATGGATTCAATGTCCATTACAAAATTAAATATTGTAAGAGAGAAAAGGAAAGGCTGTGTCTTGCTTGTGAAGCTGGAGAGAAGGGGAAAAAAGGAGCATTCTTTAAGGTACAGAATTTCCTGGGACATGTTTTTGAAGAGTTTTGAGCTTTTCCTAAATGAGTAATGGTGCTGTCCCACAGAAATGACTACAGAAGGCATGGAGTCCACGGAGGAAGCATTTAATTGTGGCTAAAGCTGCTCCTGATAGAAGCTGTAGATGAAGATCTGGAATCTAAGAAACTATATATATCTCTTGTTGCCTATCCTCTCCTTCTTCCTGAGTGATGACACCAGAGAGCCACTGGCTATGCTATAACTGGGTACTTTTTTTGTCCTTCCTTAATTTTTTAAGTAAAAGTTATCTTGAGAATATTAGTTCCAACACAGATGTCTAGTTATCATTTTTAAATATTTTTAAATTTAAAGGAGGTAAAGGAAACATTAGAGAAGATGAGGATTTACCTAAAATAAAATGAAGGTAGATGAGAAGAACATACATGAGAGGAGAGAAGGGGGAGATCTAGAATTTTTTAGGGTGTCATTGTTGTCCCAAGTAGGCACCATGCAAGGTTCTTTATGCAAGCTTTCTAGTACCTTAATCCTCCCTGTAACTCTATGAGAGAGGTCTCATTGACCCCATTTTATTAGTTCTGTTCAGTCCAACTTTCTGTAATGACTGAAATGTTCTATGTCTGTGTCATGCCATGCAGTAGATGCTAGCCACAGGTGGCCTCTGAGCACTTAAAATGTGCCTCATGTAACTGAGGAGTTAAATTTTTAATTTTATTTAATCTTAATTAATAGCCATAGGTGGTTAGTGACTACTGTTTGGCCACTGCTTTAGACGTTAGTACTGAGGTGCAGAGAAATTAGGGTAACTCTAAGATTACACAACCAGTTAGAGGCACAGCCAGGATCTGCACTGGATCAACCTGATCCTAAATGTACCTTCTTGTAATTACAATAAATCAAAGAGCTATAGAATTTTGTAACAGTTCTCTTTCACATTGAAATATCAGTATGGGGGCAAAATAGATGGTTACCAGAACCAAATGGCTACTGCAGTTAGAAGGAATTGGCACAGAGCAGAAAGGAACTAGATTATGAGCCCTGATTTGATCAGTAATGATTCCTTGAAGTTAATACATCATTTAGTCATGTTAAAAGAAAAATATGGAAACCAATTTAAAGACATTAAAATTACAAAGTAGAGGACTTCCTAGGTGGCGCAGTGGTTACGAATCTGCTTGTCAATGAAGGGGACACGGGTTCGATCCCTGCTCCAGGAAGATTCCACATGCCACGGAGCAACTAAGCCTGTGTGCCACAACTATTGAGCCTGTGCTCTAGAGCCCGTGAGCCACAACTATTGAGCCCATGTGCCGCAGCTATTGAAGCCCACATGCCTAGAGCCCGTGCTCCACAAGAGAAGCTGCTACAATGAAGAGCCCGCACACCACAATGAAGAGCAGCCCCCGCTCACAGCAACTAGAGAAAGCCCGTGTGCAGCAACAAAGACCCAACATAACCAATAAAAAAAAAAAAAAAATTACAAAGTAGAAAGTAAGCTAGGCATTGTCACAACTATGATCCTATTCTCTTTTTCAAATATTTATTTATTTATTTGGCTGTGCTGGGTCTTAATTGCAGCACGGTGGATCTTCATGGCCACGTGGGAGACCTTCACTGTGACCTGCGGGGTCTTCAGTTGTGGCATACGGGATCTAGTTCCCCGACCAGGGATTGAACCCCGGCCCCCTGCATTGGGAGTGCAGAGTCTCAACCACTGGACCACCAGGGAAGACCCTATGATCTTATTTTTAAATACAGCTAAAGAGAAGGCAAAGAAAAAAGATGAGGGGCCCAGAGCTATGGCTTTGAAGGGAGATGTATTTGGGTTCACTATGGGATATTATGGGATATTACTTACTAGTTACACACTAGATGTGTCACTTAGGCAAGCTCTTTAACGTCTATGAATCAGTACTTACATGCATAAAATAGGGAAAATAATAATTCATAGGATTGTTCTAAGAATTAGATGTGCTAATATTCCTAACCCAGTGTTCGCCTGACGCACCACAGACACCCAATAAATAGCTGCCATACTTTATGAAGCATGTGTAGTTACTGGGATCAATGACGCGGGAAAGAGGAATCACATCTCACAATTTTGAAATATATTCACTACTGCCTCCATCTTGTACATCATTTTAATTGGGGATTTAAACAAAACAAGTATATATAGCACTACTGTCATTTTCAACACTTTAAAGAGTATCATGAAATATTCTGGAGAAATGTTATAATAATTCCTAGAATCATAATCACTTACTTTCTATAGCTGGAAAGGGACATTTATAACATGCATACACAGGACATTTATGTAGTAGCTGCAGCTCTTCATGCAATTCAGAAGCAATAATAATCATAAATCAAGATGGCTTAATTAAAACATGTGAAAATCAAAAGGCAACAGAAAAATAACTGGGCCATAACAACTGGAGCCTTATGTCTGCATAGGAGTGCTCTCAAACATTCTCTAGGCAAAGGCTGCTGCTTTTCAAGTTTTAAATGGGTCAAACGGGATGTAATTTTAACCACAAATTCTCATCTATCCTGGAGAGAAAAGAAAGAAAATGGTTTTCTGAAATACACACATGGAACATAAATGGTACATGTAGCAAGAGACCAGTATTTAAGGAAACAATGTGAAGCTCACAGTCTAAGCAGTGCACACAGAAGTGCAGTTTTTGAGACAGAAAAGTGAGGCTTAAAAAAATGAGACTCATTCAAAGTGAGCAAAAAAGCAAGCAGTTGAATTTTAGAGAAGCCAAAGGAAACATTTCAGTGCAATATTCTAATGCATTTAAATAAAATTCATAGATAAATTTCTTGCCAGTTTCATAAAACTCAGTTCTAATCTGTGGTCTCTCAGGCTCTGAAAGCATAATATAAAGTTTTCTCTATGTAGATGCTTCAAGAGTCCAAATTTTACATGAAGAGCTATTCTATTTCATCTCAGAATAGACAGAGGAAGTGAGGACAGTGTTATCAAGATCAAAGAAAAGTGAATTTCACAGTTCCATTAACCATTAAGGTATCCAACGGTTAAGACAAGCTTATTATTCTTTTTGTTTTATAAAGACATCTGGGATATTACTAGAATTGTCATGATCTTGCAGCTTATAGAGATGACAAGTAGATGTCAAGGAAAGTGTGAGAAATGGCCTAAGAACTGAGCTTTATGACTGACATAAATTAGGGTTTCTATGTACATGTGATAAAAGCCTTCCACACCAATTGCAAAATTGGAACGAATTTGAGAGAGATAAATGGTTAAATTTCATGGGCTTTAGGAATATAACCAGATTACTTTTTTCAACTGTTTTATCATGACTTAAAATGTTGAGGAGTTTGTAAGAAAATAAAAGGCAATTTTCCAGTTCCATCAATAATTCATCCCTCCCCACTGTTCTTTTTACCTGAATCATTTCTTGAGCATTTATCATACAGCCAACAGACACACAATCTCTGTCTCTCTCTTTCACACACACACACTCACACATTTGTACTCCCACATACAAATAAACACACTCCTTCAGAAAACAAGCTGGTTTGATATTTCTGAATTCATTTCACTTGCAAATACAAGCCCCACTGTCATGAATATGCTGATGATTTAGGGAAGTCCACCTGTGGCCTTTAGCTTTAAGCCTAGGCTCTCAGTGGCTTCCATGAAAACAAAACAAGGATGTGGCCCTTTCCATGTGCTGCAAAGGCAGAGTATCAGAGAGCCCTCTGCATTCATTCTCTGCTGTCAAAGCTAATTGATGCTGTGAAGTTTGCCTTTTAGGAGTGAAGGAACGAGAGGGACTAAAATCTGCTCATGTTCCCATCAGTTTTTTCCCTATTAACTGTAAAGACCCAAGGTCTGAGGCATCCAGTGTTCCATGTGAGCAGCTGCAGAATCTTCACTGGATTGAGTTCTGTGGGGTGATTTTGGCTGTAGTTCTATTCAATAGCTTCTAAGTCTGAGTCTGGTTCTCAGTCCTTCTCACTGATTATGAGAGCTAGCTCATATCCTTAAAATGAATTTGGTTCTTCAATTAAAAACATAACAGAAGAAAACAAACAAAGCATCCAAACCAGTGCAGCGGTAGAGGGGCTTAACTTTTACACACCTGGGTCCAGACTCAGGCGGACCTGGGTTCAAATCTTTGCAATGACTTTACTGAACCTCTCTCCTTATTTGTACTGATACAATAGGTATAATAATACTTCCAAGGATGGTGCCTGGCATTGAGGAAGTAGTCAATACGTGGCAGTTTTGTTACGGGTTTAGGCATTTAAGGTTGGATGTGGACTTGGTAATTATTTCCTTCCATTCATAAGATGCAATTACTTGGAACCTGATGCTGTGTCCTCCCCAGACAATTAAGCCAATTCAGTAAGGAAAACTCCAGGCGCCTTGGGTAGGGTAATTGAGATGATCCTTGGAAACCAGCATCACCAAAAAGAGTTCAAGGTTCGTGTTTTAAACGCTGCCTGCAAAATCCTACTTTCAGAATTCATGCAAGCAAGATAGAATTCTGATGAATTCTTACCTTTTCTGCTTTGTATACATTTTGCCCCATCTCAGGCCACACCTCTTTTAGTGTCTTTTTTCTACCTTGCCCATATCCTTTGTTTACAGACATTTTACAAACCATCCTTCCAGGTGATCATCTCAAATGGAATCTTTAAGAAACTGCACTTATAAAAAAAATTTTTTAAATTAAAAAAAAAGAAAGAAACTGCACTTATATTAAGAAATTAGGCCCCATTTGCTCTCTAGTCTGTCCAGATTCCATTGCCTTGACATATCTGGTTTGAAGTGCCCTGGAAACTGAAGAGCATGGCTAATGATAGTTTCTCATAATGCAATATAAGAAACCGCCCTTTAAGGCTAACTGTGTAATGTTCATGCTCTAAATGGGCACTCTAGGGACTTCCCTGGTAGTGCAGTGGTTAAGAATCCGCCTGCCAATGCAGGGGACACAGGTTCGATCCCTGACCTGGGAAGATCCCACATGCTGAGGAGCAATGAAGCCTGTGTGCCACAGCTATTGAGGCTACACTCTAAAGCCCGCGAGCCACAAGTATTGAGCCCATGCACCACAACTACTGAAGCCAGCACACTCTAGCACCTGCGTGCCACAACTACTGAGCCTGCATGCTGCAACAACTGGATCCCATGCACCTAGAGCCCATGCTCTGCAACAAGAGAAGCCACCGCAATGAGAAGCCTGCGCACCGCAATGAAGAGTAGCCCCCACTCACCACAACTAGAGAAAGGCCGCGCACAGCAATGAAGACCCAACACAGCCAACAAAATAAATAAATAAACAAATAAATAAATGGGCACTCTAGGGTGACTGAGGGTTTATCATATATAGGTGCTACCTCAAGCCAATTCATACACTTGGTGCATTTGGATGTTGCCCCCAAACTGATACCTAGGGTTGCCAGATTTAGGAAATAAAATACAGGAGAGCCATTAAATTTGAATTGCAGACAAACAACAAATAAATTTTCACTATGAGTATGTCCGATGTAATATTTGGCAACCTTATGACCTAAAAGTAGAACTGACTGAGCACTAGGTTTAGTCTTCTGGATCACCCAGAATGGTCTACGGGATTTGCTAGGGCAGGATGATCACCCACACAGAACCTCTCTACACAGCAGTCTTGCTGACATTCAGCCGAGTGGCACCAAGACAGCAGCACTGGTTGCTTAAACTGAAATACATACTGGTTGGTAAAGAGGTGTTGCCCGGAGCCTCCCTGGTGTCTACCTTCCACCAGCTCCACCTCCTGCCATTCCCCCAAGGAACCCTTGGAGCTTCTCACAGTTCAGTAACTAAAAGATGAATGTAACATGCAACAACATGGACGGACCTTGAGGGCATTATCTTAAGTGGAATAAGTCAGACAGAGAAAGACGAATACTGTGTGTTCTCACTTATATATTGAATCTAAAAAGAAAAAAATACAAATTCATAGAAACAGAAAGCAAATTGGTGACTGCCAGATATGGGGGGATGAAGACAGAGGGAAATGAGTGAAGGTCATCAAAAGGTACAGACTTCTAGTTGTAAGACTGATAAATCCTGGGGATGTAATATACAGGATGGTGGCTATAGTTAACAATGCTGTATTGCATATTTGAAAGTTGCTTAGAGAGTAGATCTTAAAAGTTCTCGTTACAAGAAAAAAGAATTGCAACTGTGAGGTGATGGATGTGAATTAAATTTACTGCGATCATTTCATAGTACAGACATATATCAAACCATTATGTTGTATACTTGAAACTTATACAATGTTTTATGTTAATTATACCACAATAAACCTGGGAAGAAGAAGAGGACAGCACTGAAGAAACAGAAAGAAGTGATATGAGCCTTCAAATACAGTTAGGAGACTATAAATTTAGGTCCTGCTATCAGAGTTGTGACATTGTTCCTTATTTTAAAACAATGACTCACATTGAGAATATCGAGATGTATTTTTTTTTCTTTTAAATAATTTCCATTCTCCATACATCACATTGCTTGGGTTGAATTATGCTCCTTTAATAGAATTCCTGTAATAAAATCGGGAAATTTAATATTATAGCTGAAAGGAACCTTGTTTCATCTGTTCCTCCTATCCTGTCAGCACACACTTGATAAAGAGCTGAGGCTCACAGAAGTTAAGCTGGTGCACAGAGTCCCATAGCTAGTTAGTGGCTGAGCCAGCAGTGGAAGTGAAGTGAAGGAGACCTCCATCTCCTGGTCTAGAGCAGAGGGGGCCAAATTTGACCCACTGCCTGTTTTTTAATGACTCCTTTAAGAATGATTTTTGTATTTTTAAATGGTGGGGAAAAAATCAAAGATGAATAATATTTTTGATAGGCGAAAATCACATGAAATTCAAATTTCAGTGCCTATAGACTTTTATTGGAACACAGCACACTCATTCATGTATGTATTCTCTATGGCTGCTTTTGTCAACAGAGTTGAGTGGTTTGCAACAGAGACTGTATGGTCCCCAAAGCCTAAAATATTTCCTCTCTGGCTCTTGACAAAAAAAAAAAAAAAAAAAAAAATTAAATGCGCAGCTAAATAAGGGGCCTTAATAGCAGCCTCAGCCCTAATGCCTGGGGCCATTCCTATTTGTGGATGCCAAATTCCCACCAATTATTAAATGTTTTAGCTATCACCCCTACATACTAATGAAAAGCTGCATATCCACAGAAAAAGTGATTAAAGTAACTTCTTAATGATGACACTGCAATTCAGGTTCAAAACTGAAAACAAAGCAGTCCTATCCAACACTGAAGGCTGATCAAAATATCAGACAGCAATACACGTCTCCCTGACCTTACTGTTCACAGCCCCACAGAGGAAAGAAATCCTTGCAATCAGTAACAGGTTGCAAACTTTTACTAAATAAGTAGAATCCTTTCAAACAGAAATCTTACTTAGAATAACAATTTTCCAAACACAGGAGTCAAACTGTAGTGTCTAAAGACAGCGGAGGGCTTGGAGGTGAAAAGCCTGATGGCCCAAGGTGTAAAAACTCCTAATGTAGAAAATAATCTAAAGAAACTATCCCAGTTTTAAAAAATTATAATTAATGGAAAACTAAGAAATACGTAAATATTTATTTTATTGTATATTTATATATATCATATATCATATATTATTTTTATAAGTGTATTATATATAATTATATATACATGTGTATACACCCTCCCCCATTAAAGGCTGGTTCAGGAAATAGAGCTTGTTTATGTGATGATGTGTTTTAAAAGCCTAAAAATATTTATATTTACAGACAATAAAACAAAGTTTATCCGAAATATTAGAGGTGAGGGGTATAAGAAAATTCTGCATGTGGCAGTGCTATTTATTTCCAAATTGTAGTACTATCCCCAAATAAAAAACTATAACATCCAATAACAGAGAAATGATTAAATAAATTTTGGGATACAATATAGATGAACATTATGCATTCATTTCACACACATCCAGAAGGAATTTGTAGCAACATGGACGAGCAACGTAAAACTAATAGGTAAAGAGAAAAAACAAAGAAAGAAATAAAGATACAACATCAACGCTTATAAGTTAAAAAAAACTCCCTCACTGAAAATAAGTCATACATAGTGAAAAATACAAAGACAATTTATCAAATTTTTACAGTTGTTGTCTTTGGCTGCTGAAATTATGAGTTATATCTTTTCTTTCAATTAAAGTACGTATTTCAAATTTTCTGAAAGGATTGTGTATGATTTCTATAATTGAAATAAAGTCAGGAAATAAGTTAATAACCAGAAATACATAGCTTAGCCAATGTGTTAAAAACCACATAAACCCAGAATTTTTTAAAAACACAGAAGAAAAAGAAAGTAGACTTTCAAAATCCATTTCAGCCCTGTGACACTTCAGGCCTCCTGCTGCGGCAAGCACAACTTCGTCTGACCAGTAGATGTCGCTGTTACACTTCTTACTTTGCGCACGTCTTGACATTAACTTTGTTTTTTAGGTAGAGCGATGTTAAAAAAACTACAAATTTCCACTTCATCTCATGAAGGGCTGCAGTTTTTACGTATTTCAGCTTCATTGCAAACCTCCATTTACAATAACTGAGATGTGGAATGCTTTTCTAAAATGACATACAATGACTATGGTCTTATGATTATGAAAAGCACAAGGTTCTTCTGCCCTTGGATGCTTGAGGAAACTGCCACCCATATGAACATTACGGGCCACAACTCATCAAAGCATACTTCCAGGCGTGAACGTAATGAATTGGAAGGTATTAAGCGAAATCAGGGACACAAGATTGTCAACAGGCATGAAAGTTAATAGTGAGGAAAAAAAAAAAGAGTCTTTTGGATTCCTAACGCTCACCTCCATCTTTGACAGGAAATGGGGAGGTGAAGGGGGAGGGGGGTGAATCGTGACAGTCTGATCAATCCTATCAGCCACCCACAATGTGGACGTAGCTAAAACCCAGCCTGCTGCTTTGTATAGGTCAGTCAGAGCTTCTGTGTCAACGAATCTGTGAATGAATGGGAAAGAGAAGGCTGTTTTTTTAATGGGTCATCCTCTATTTGGCAGGTTTCCTGCCAAACTGTTCACCTGTTATTTGAGTGGCTGCAGAGAAAGAAAGGTCTAGGAATGTGGAAGACAGTCTACTTGGATTTCACTAGAGGATCCCTATCATATCAGTCGGCTAACATATGTTCTCAAATTTTTAGGAAAATGATATTAAGAGCGGCAAATGGGTTCTCCCACAATGAGGTTTAGGCAGCAAAGTGATGTGAGCAGAGTACTCTGTAAACGTTCAGATAAACTATAAACACAGTCACTTTCTATTTCAGCTCACAGATGTATATCTGTTTTCCGCAACTGATTGCTTTTTAGACAATGACCCTTACACAAAATGCAGCTTCAGCAGCTTTATAAACACACTTTAGACAAATGCATATTAAATGAGCCTCTGTCAACTACAAAGAGTCATAGCACAAATACAAAGATTTCTACTCACATGGAGATCCAAGTGCAATTCACTTCTGTTGGGCTTCTCTCTTCCCTCGTGGAGCAAAAATGGACAGGCTGGTCCTGCTCTGTAAGCCAGGACCCCTGCACCTCCATCCCTGTTGGGAAGGTCTTCAGCTGATGTCTGCTCACTGAAGCCGTCCTGGGGAAAGCCCTCAGAGGAGATGCCTAGACCAAAGCAGAGAAGACCGTCAGCGACACAACAGCTACCAAAACATCACGGCAGCCATATCTGGGGACTCCTACGTGGGCCACTTCATACCACCTCTTACTTCCCTTTCTAGGTTATATTTTTAGAGTTAGCTTTTCCCCAGAAATGCTTCTCTTGATTACTGCTCTTTCTGGATCACACTAACAATGAATTACAATATATGCCTTCATATCCAATTTAAAAAAGTAAGTCTATTAGCCGTACTCTGTGCTCTCTATTCTTGCTTACCAATCAGGCTATACATATCCTTCTCTTTCATAACAGAATCAGAGGATGAGCTGCAGGACAGAAGTCAGGAGTCCTGGGCTGTTGGCTGTACTAGGAAAAGGTATCACCTGAGCCAAGTCATTAGTGTGTGTTCCTCCAGGGCAGGAATTGCACCAAGTTCACCTTCATTTCTGCGGATAGAGTTGCCATGCATGATGTATGCAAGTACATACTGACTGGCACTTGGTCAGTGTGTTCAGTGAGTGACACTGCATGCACTACTTGGAACTCACTTTCTCATCTCCAGAATGAGGGCATCAGGCTAGTCCTTATTTGTACTACGTTAGGGTGATAATAGTTAGGCATGTGCCAGGCACTGTTCTTAGCCCTGTTCTTCAGTCTTAAAAATAACTCCATAGGTAGGTATCATTAGGGTTCCCATTTCAGATGGGGAAATTGAAATCCGAAGAAGTAAAGCGAATTGCTCAAGATCATAAGATCAGTAAATGGTAAACCCAGGAATTGAACCCAGGCAGTCAAACACTAGAGGGTGTGCTCTTAATGACTAGATTCCATGGCCTCTGGCTGGCATCCTGGCCATGGCGATAACTGTTCTATAATAGAAGGACTCTGTGGTCAAGTGAGTGTGAGAAAAGCTACATGCTGTATCCCAGAGCCACGATTCATGTTAGCATATTAAAGACCTTGAGATGCCCTTTATTAAAGAAACTTAGCTCTGTATAATAGTGTTTTCCAAACTTACATGACCACAGAATCCATTTAAAGGGACACCTGTTAAACAAACACGTCACAAGCCACCAGCATTCCACTTGAATATAGCTTGGAAACCATGAGATCACCTCTGAAGTCCCATAGAGCTTTCAGGTTCCTAGACCTCTTCTAATTCCTGGTAAGAAACCTTGGCAAAATATTAAGCAACCAGGCAGAAGTTAAGCGTTCAGGCTCAGTGTACTTTTGCAATAGAGACGACTGTTGGATATATGATAGGGTGTTTATTACACATAATCCTTGTAATAGTGTCTCTTTGGCAGGAACCCAAAGCCAGCCAACGACTTCCGCCACGTTGAACATCTGACTTACAAGTAACCTGAGCTGAGAGTAAGTCAGCCAACAAAAGGACTGTGGGATAACATGCTTCTCCTTTATATTAGAGTAGCATTTCAGAGGAAAGAAAATTTGTAAACAGCCAAGGTTTTGCTTTTCATCTGCCTGTCGGTTGGTTTCCACTCACACTTTAAAGCTGATGCAGGTCACAGTGTCCCTACAGTTGCCCTCTGGCAGCTGTCCACAAAACACTTTGCTGTGACCATCGAGAAAATGAAGGTCCAGGGCCTCAGGTATCTACTCTGCAGACATGGGCAACCAGACTGGTTACAACCAGGCTCTTTCTTCACCTGAGCCAGATGTCTTAGAATGAGGGTCTTTTCAGGAACTTGGCCTCATTCTTTCCATATGCCTCTTTCTATCTACTCTCTCCAGATAGACTTTCTTCTGGGCTTTTGTTAGTGCCTCATTTGCTACAGATGCCCCCACTCCTGCTCAGAAGACATGGGAAAGGACTAATGCCTAAAAAACCTCAGAGAGGAGGCAGCCTGCTAAGCTCCTCCACTATATCCTCATGGTGTCCCCAAGAGGAGGGCAGTGCTGGCCATGCTTTAAAAGATGAAGAGATTAAAGCTCGGACCCCTTTTAACTTCCATTTAGAAAGCTTATCTCCCTCCTAGAATATTTCTGTTCAGATAACTTTCATTTATATATAGTTCATCCCCCCTTCTACATTATTTCTGTTCATCTTTGGTAAGAAAATAGCAAATAAATTTTTAAAAATTTATGGTACACTCTCACCAGGCCACCTTACCTACAGAAATGTATTCATTATTAATCAGATCCCTCGTTTCAAATCCCTCTACTTTTCCTTTTATTTTGGAATAGCTGTTAGCTTTGGGTACAATTTACACAGATTGATAAAACAACATAAAACATGCTACATATATCACAGAGAACATGCTGTACAACACCTAAGGTAAAACATCTAGATCATCAAAGGCACATTGTCTGGTGAATAGAAGTTCATCATTTAGGCATAAGAGAGTGGTAAACTCCCACAATGACAAGGATCTGGTGTCCTGAGATAACACACAGATGCACATGTAAACTCACCCGCACACCTGCCGTGGCTGTCCACCACTGCATGAACGAGGTGTGGGATGCAGTCCAGCTCACTTTAGGCAGAGGAAAGATGTGAAGTTTAGGCAAAAATGATGAAAAGTAACTTCAGTTTAGAAACAGTTTTAACTTTCAAGAACCAGTTTCTAATACCTAATTTTAACCAGACAATATCCCTATGAAGCAAACATGCAAGGTAAAACCGTGACTTGTAGTAATTTAGGGAAGAATTGTTAGGACGGAAAAGACCAAGCGCAGAAATAAGTAACAAAACTGTTCTTCTCAGAAGTCTGACAAAGTAGGTGAGGGCACAAGACAAATTCACCATTACAAAGAACATAACTCATAAAGTCTTTTTTTATGACTTAATTTTTTAATTGAAGTATAGTTGATTTACAATGTTGTGTTAATTTCCGCTGTACAAAAGTGATTCAGCTATAAATATATATATACATTCTTTTTTATATTCTTTTCCATTATGGTTTATCATAGGATATTGAATATAGTTCTCTGTGCTATACAGTAGGACCTTGTTGTGTATCCATTCTACGAGGGTGAGTCAAAAATTATCCGGTTATATTAAAACTTCTGTTGGCCACACTGTGTTATCAGTGCTTTCTGTTCAAGGCTACTGTCTCCCCAGTCACTGCTGTGCAGGTGTGAATGTGTTACACTAGTTCATTTGTAACTGTGGTGCAAGCAAAAATGGATGCCCCACTTGGGATCTGCACGAAAGAAAAGCAGCATGCAGTGACTCGTTTTTTGTGGTCTGAGGGTGTGCATGTCTGCACACTTCTGCCCACACTGTCAACACACTGCAAAAAGTTTGTTTTGAGGTGTTAAAGCATCCTCCCTATAGTCTTAATCTTGCTCCATTGGTCTTTCACCTGTTTGGTCCCCTGAAAGCAGCCCTATGAGGACGAAGATTCACTTCTGATGAAGAAGTGCAAACAGCAGTGCATTCGTGGCTCACAGCTCAGCCTAAAACATTGTTTAATGAGGGAATACGAAAGCTTGTTGACAGGTGGACAAAGTGTATTGAAAAGGAAGATTATGTGAAAAAAATGATGTATTTGTCTTTTCTAAAAGTTAATTAAAATAAATTCTACAGCCAGGGTGTGGATAGTTTTTGACTCACCCATATATATATATAACGGAGTGGGAGGTTGGGGTTGGCAGATGTAAGCTATTTTATATATTCATATACATATACATAAAATAGCAGATGTAAGGTATTTTATATATATGTATATAAAGTAAGTCTTTGAATGGAGAGTTTTAATAATATCAACTCAAGTTTTTTGAGCAAAAATAAAGCACGTCTACGTCTGTTAAAATAGATAGTGGCCAAACTACTCTCTTCAACTGAATACATTTAATAAAGAGAGATAAAAATTACCTGAAGTTAGGTAAGTATATTGTGTCAGAACAGTGAAATGTCATTTACTTTTTTCTGATGCAAATAGATTTTGAGGTGTTAGATTTTCATTTAACATTTTATGAAAAGCTTAAAACAGTCTTATCAACTTAATCATGTCTTCCCCTTTCTTGTGCATATACTCTAAATCTGATTTTTCCTCAATATTTATTAGCTATTTTGTTTCTCAGAAACATTTCAGCAGCTCGATGGACCACACATACACACACAGGTTAATTCCACCACCTGTTAATACAACATACAGCACAGTCACAGTACAGGAAGGGCGACTTACCTTGGGACCACTTTGAAAGTCTGTGCTTTTCCCAGATGAGCTGCACTTCCTGATGCTAACCTACAACATCAGACTGGGATTTTGCTGTCAATTATCAATACAATGGAAGCAGACAGAAGGGAAAAGTTATGTGCCATTTAAAACTGGAGGCAGTCTCCATAGCTCATCTGCCCCCAATGGAATAAGTCCCCCTACCTGAGGTACACTGGTTTATCGTTCCCATGTCTCCACTGTCTACCTACATTGTGATTACGCACCCAAGGCCTTTCCAGTAGCTCCTCCCACTGGTGCAGATGTTGTGTATTTCCCCAGGTCCATGGACACTGGGTCCATGGATGTTGGATCCTGGCCCTGTGACTTGCTTTGGCCAATTGAATGTGGGTGATGTGACAGTGTGCTAGTTCTGAGCGAAGATCTTATGAGGCATCTTGTGTTTTTATACCCTGCCTGTGCTTCTGCCATCACCACAAGACTAGCATGGCCTAGGGAGCCTGGACTTAGACACTGAGCAGACCCAAACCCAGTCCTGCCACCTGGAGCCAGGTGCAGCTGAGCCCAGATCAGGTCAAGCGAACCTTGTCAACTCTTAGACCAATGAATGAGAACAATAAATATCTGCTGTGAGCCATTAATATTTGGGTTTTATTTGTTGAAATAGCTGCCTTATACACTCCATCATCTGCCCCCACCAGAAACACTATACTTATAAAAATTTGAGGGCCAGGACAGGGAGGGTGGGGGGCAGTCGCGGGAGGGAGGGGATATGGGGATATGTGTGTAGATGCAGCTGATTCACTTTGGTGTACCTCAGAGACGGGTACAAGAGTGTAAAGCAAATATATTCCAATAAAGAGTTTAAAAAAAATTTAAACCATTTCAGCTGAGAGGACTTAAAGGCTACCATATTTTTATTTTATAATTTGTACTAAAATACTTATTCACTATATTAGGTTTTGAAAAAATCAGGTGAAAATTCACACCATACTCATTTCCTCATTCATATCATAGTCCACACACAAACTACATTTCAATAAAAATAATAACCTTAAATAGGTTTAATTATCTCTCTCACACACACACACCCCAAATTCCAAAGAGAAGTTTGCAAACATACTATATAATCAGGTCTGGACAAAAGTCCCTAAGGAACAAAATTACAGTGGCTTTCAGCCTTTCTCCTCTAATTTTCCCATCATACCGAGCCCTCACTTGACAGCAATGATGGAGTGTTATGCCTCCGAAAGGAGAAGAAGAAAAAAAAAAAACCCCTGCCTGAAACTCTCATGAGTTTTTTGTTCCCATGCTGTAGCTCCCAAGGCCATCCATCATACTTGACTTAAAATAAATCCAAAGAGGTGAAGTTTTCTCAACCGTGAATATCAGAACTGATATGTAAAGGGAGACAGGTTGTCTTCTGTTATGTTATTCAAACATGTACTTACAAGCAAGAGAGACAGCAATCTAGATGTGTAGCTAATGGAAAATGACATTGTTAAGTATTTGTAAAGAGGGTGTGTGCTTATGTGTAATTATTCATGTTTATATCTAGGAAGACAGAGCTTTGGCCAAGCAAAGTCTCATGGCTGGTACCTGTCAATTAGAGATCAACCCTTAGCAATCCCACTGCCCCCATTTTCACTCCTTGTGATGTTTAATGATATAATGTCACTAAACCAGCTAGGTAGATATAACTCTGAGAAAGCATCTACCCATCCCAGCTTCTAACTCTCCTTGTGAGAAGTATGTAGAGAGAGAAATTATGAGCAAGGAGAGACAGGTGTAAGGTATACAAAGGCAGGGAGGGCTGTGGGTAGACCCAGAAGTAGGACAGACTGGGGAGTAGGCATGTCAATTTCAGAATCTATGAGGAAAGCATCCAATTCCATCAAATGAATGCAAAATTATTTGAATGTCTAAAATTATGCGCAGGGACTTCCCTGGCGGTGCAGTGGTTAAGAATCCTCCTGCCGGACTTCCTAGGTGGCGCATTGGTTTAGAATCCGCCTACTAATGCAGGGGACATGGGTTCAAGCCCTGCTCTGGGAAGATTCCACATGCCACGGAGCAACTAAGCCCATGTGCCACAACTATTGAGCCCATGTGCTGCAACTACTGAAGCCCACACGCCTAAGGCCCATGCTCCACAACAAGAGAAGCCACTACAATGAGGAGCCTGTGCACCACAATGAAGAGTAGCCCCCACTCGCAGCAACTAGAGAAAGCCTGTGTGCAGCAAAGAAGACCCAACGCAGCCAATAAATAAATAAAATAAATAAATTTATAAAAAGAAAAAAGAAAAAAAGAATCTGCCTGCCAATGCAGGGGACGTGGGTTTGATGCCTGGTCCAGGAAGATTCCACATGCAGCAGGGCAACTAAGCCCGTGCACCACAACTACTGATCCTGTACTCTAGAGCCCACGAGCCACAACTATTGAGCCCACATGCCACAACTAGTGAAGCCCGTGTTCCTAGAGCTCATGCTCTGCAACAAGAGAAGCCATCGCACTGAGAAGCTCACGCTCCGCAACAAAGAGTAGACCCTGCTCGCTGCAACTACAGAAAGCCTGCGTGCAGCAACAAAGACCCAATGCAGCCAATTAATTAATTAATTAATTGAAAAATAAAAATAAAATTATGTGCAAATTCAAGTAAAATAAAACAGAATTTAGAGTTAGAAGGGATCTTATGTATCTCCCCATCTACTGCTCATTTTATAGTTGAGGGAACAGAACCTCAGGAAGATTGTGATGTTTCCAACATACCCAGCTAGTGGCAAAGGCAGAACTAAAATCCAGGTTCCAGGGAAATCTTCCATGCTGTTTAGAAAAGGATGTTACTGCCAACTCCCAGATGGGAATATTGAGGTCTGAGGAAGAAGGAGATGTGAATGGTTTGACAGGTGGGATCAAGTCCTAACTGTGACCTTTACTAATTGTGTGCCCTTAGTGGAATTACTAAACCTCCTTGAATCTTCATTTCCTTATTAATAAAATAAACATATTAAGAATATGCCTGATATTGAGCTGTGCTCAAAATTGTTTTCCTCCAGAAAACTTTTCCTGAACTAGGGGTGATGAACTGATGGGGTATGCAAACAAGACCCCTGTTTTAAGTTAAAAAAAAAAAGAAAAGAAAAGAAAAAGAAAGCTGTTTACAGTAAGGGCACAATACACACCACATACTTGTGTTAAGGACTATTTTGTCAAAGAAGATACAGAGAAGAAAAATTAAGCTCATAAGAATTCACAGTAGCACTTCAGTGCAGCAGATCCCAAATCTGTTCAAGTTCTAAAAATAGAATTCACGTCATCAAATGCAATAGCTCCCAGTGAGTGGCTGATCATATCCAAAAAGTGCAGCTCCTCAGGGCGCTTCATAAACACCCTATGACACATTTTCCTCAAAGGTCAAACACAGGAGCCCAGAGCATGAATGAAACTGTTTATAGGCATAGCTGTAAATGAAATGGCTTTTTAAAGAGGTACCTCAATATCTATTTTTATGATTATTATGTTAACCTCTTTCCATGATCTTTTCCTGTAAAGAATACAAATGTTAGATGAGAGGCAAACAGTACTCAAGCCAGGAAACTGAACTGTGGCTATAGTTATAGTGGCTATTTTAACACCTGAGAACAGGGGCATGTATTCAAAGTAGCACAAAGGCTGCTGAGTCACTCTGCTTTACAAAGGATACAAGGTAAGAGCAGGTGCACCTAAGTAAGGTTTGGTGCAGAACAGATCAAGAAAGGATCAAATCTGGAAAGTTGTGATGTTCACTGAGACATGAAGAACCTCTGTCCATTCACAGATAGTAAATGCTGAAGAAATTGATATTGGTACTTCAAATGCCTAGGTTATCAACACACTTTGGTATGTTTGGTCATGAGGAATATACTTGCTTATTAACAGAAAATATTACCAAAGAGCAAGAATGAAAATATTTCTTATAGTATCCATTACAAATAAATCTGAATAACTTTTTTTTCTTTTTATGTCACATTGTTCCAGTTATTATGGGGATAGCTGCACCAATGAGGAACCCAACTCTTAAAGAGAGATGACATAATTACTAATTATCTTAATAGTTAAGGCAGTACAAAATACTAAGCCTTGAATCATAAAATACATAATAAACAATTTTTTAAAAATCTCTTTCCAAAAAAAATGATCTTAAGAAATTCACAAAAAATGGATATACATTACAAGACTGATACAAAGAAAAAAAGAAGACACATACCCCATGTTAAGGATAAACGTTTAAGAGGTTAAGAACAAAATATGGCTTTGAGTGTCCTTATAAAGCAAGAATGAAAGAGCATTTAGTAACTTCACCCCATTATCAAAAGGAAGAAACACTGATCCTGCAGGCTGACAAAGGTTTTTCTAATATTAAATTCCGAGAGAAAGTGCTATATTACAGAGTTCGTTCCCACCTAAGCCTTAAGTCCCATCCCAGCTGTTTGACCAACAGCTGACTTCACAGAGCCAATGGGGCTGGACAAGTCGTCTATCAGGGACCTTTGTCCTTCTGACCAGAAAGGTGTGGAGATCACCTTGACCACTCGATGATGTGGAACTGAAGTGATGTGTTCTTTAGCAGAGCGGCTAAGTAGTGGCATCCTAGAAACAGCAAGTTTTTTGTTTTTTTTTAATTCATTATTTATTTGGCTGTGCTGGGTCTTAGTTGCTGCATGTGGGATCTTCAGTGTGGCATGAGGGCTCTTTAGTTGCAGCATGAGGGATCTAGTTCCCTGACCAGGGATTGAACCCAGGCCCCCCGCATTGGGAGTGCAGAGTCTTAAACACTGGACCACCAGGGAAGTCCCAACAGCAAGTTTTTTTTCTTTTTGGGGGGGGGGTACACCAAGTTCAATCATCTGTTTTTATACACATATCCCTGTATTCCCTCCCTTCCTTGACTCCCCCCACCCTCGCGTCCCCCCCACCCTCCCCGCCCCAGTCCTCTAAGGCATCTTCCATCCTCGAATTGGACTCCCTTTGTTATACAACAACTTCCCACTGACTATCTATTTTACAGTTGGTAGTATATATATGTCTGTGCTACTCTCTCGCTTCGTCTCAGCTTCACCTTCACCCCCCGCCCCCTCCCAAATCTCGAGTTCTCCAGTCCATTCTCTGTATCTGCATCCTTGTTCTTGTCACTGAGTTCATCAGTACCATTTTTAGATTCCGTATATGTGAGTTAGCATACAATATTTGTCCTTCTCTTTCTGACTTACTTCACTCTGTATGACAGATTGTAGTTCTATCCACCTCATTACATATAGCTCCATCTCATCCCTTTTTATAGCTGAGTAATATTCCATTGTATATATATGCCACATCTTCTTTATCCATTCATTTGTTGATGGGCATTTAGGTTGCTTCCATGTCCTGGACAACAGCAAGTTTTTTAAATGAATCATTCTGCCAAGGTGTCCTAGGCAACAGAGTTTTTCTATCTCTCTTCTACCCCAGGCATTAGTACTGAAGAGGAGCCCGGCTCTTTATCCCAACAACCTTAGCCAAGGCTTGCTTATCATTTTCTCTCTCCACAAATTAATTTTCTTAAGGGTAAGTAATGTCCTACACATGGGACATTTACTATGCATCACACACTTTATATATGTTACAAATTACTGAGAATCTTCACAATAATCCTGCAGGTTAGGTGTAAAGTATTAAAGATGAGAAAACTAATGAAATAGAGACATTAACTTTGCCCAGGGTCAAATTGTAAGTAGGAGAATTAGGTTCCGAACCCAGAGCCTGGAATTAACCTCCTGCCATAAACAACTGAAAACTAAACAAAATATAGGAAACAGCTATTTTTAGATATTTAATAGCAAGCAGTGCAGTACTATAATCCTTGAAAGTGGTACAACAAATGAAGTGAGCCTCATAAATTGCCCAGGCTTCCAGCTAAGAGGTGATTTCCGGACTGAAAATAATTAATAGGGCCCCAGTGGCCTATGGGGAATTGTCAGGCAGTCTAATGTATGTAAAATTAGAAGCAGGGGTCTGAGAGAGACAGAAAAATATTTAAAGAAAAGTTGGCTAAAAAATTTCCAAATTCAATAAAAATTGCATGCCCATAGATCAAAGAAGCTCTATGAACCTAAAGGAAGATAAACACAAAGAAAACCATAATAAGTAAAATTGCTAAAAGCCAGTGATAAAAAATATTGTAAAAGAGAAAAACATTATGTTTAGAAAACCAAAGAAAAGAATAATTACAGACTTCTTGTCAAAACATGCAAGCATTAAGAAAATGAAATGACAACTTTAAATTGCAGAAAGGTAAAAAGTGTCTAATGATATGAGATTTTTAAAAAGTCAACCTAGAATTTTATATCCAGTGAAAGTATCTTCTAAAATGAAAGAAAAATAAAGACTTTTTCAGACAATTAAAAGCTAGACAATTTATCTCCAGCTGACTCAGACCACAGAAAGTAATAATAAATTTTTTTTAGGCAAAGGGAAAAAAATTAGAAGAAAATTTGGAAAACACCAAAAATGATAAATATGTGAGTAAATACACATTCTTCTCATTATTGAAGTTATTTAATAATGTAATTAACTGAAGCAAAATAATGTATTCTGGGGTTTATAACGTGTAGATATAAAATGTTGACAATAACAACATCTAAGAGAGAAAAATGGTAATATTCTGTTTTAAGAGTCATATACTTATATGAAGTGGTATAATACTATTTAAAATAGATTGTGATAAATTAAAGTTACATATTATGAACTCTAGAGTAACCAGTTTTTAAAAATGGTATCTCCAACAGTGGAGATGGACACAAAGTGGAATCCTAGAAGTACTTGATACAAAAGAAGACAGAAAGTTATGTAAAAGAGAACCAAAAATGGAAGGTAGACTAAAGCTCAACCACACTGATAGTTACATTAAATATAAATCACTTAAACTCTCTAATTTAATGCTAGAGTTTATCAAGCTAGATAAAAAAAGCAAGACTCAACTATATGCTATCTATAAGAAACTCATTTTAAATGTAAAATTATAAATAGGTTAACAAAAGAAGTATGGGAAAAGCTATATTATGCAAACATTAATCACAGAAGGCTTGAGTAGTTATATCAATATCAGACAAAAATAAACTTCAGGACTTCTCTGGTGGCTCAGTGGTTAAGAATCCGCTTGCCAATGCAGGGGACACAGGTTCAATCCCTGGTCTGGGAAGACCCCACATGCCTTGGAGCAACTAAGCCTGTACGCCACAACTAGTGAGCCTGCATTCTAGAGCCCATGAGCCACAACAACTGAGCCCACATGCCACAACTACTGAGCCTGCATGCTGCAACTACTGAAGCCCACACACCTAGAGCACAGGCTCTAATCTCCAGACCTTAAGCATGGACAATCAATGACTATAAGATAGCTGAGGAGAATATCTCACATAAACTGCAAGAAAGTGGACAGCAAAAGGAGAAAGAGGTTGTGTCACTTTGGACCTGCTGGGTCAAGATTTTTAAAGGTGGCTACTTTTTTCAGCAACCGTATCTTTGCCACCTGGTCCTGTTTCATACCTCCAGTTCTTGCCAGCTTCCTGTAACACTGTCTCTGCCCTTTTCCCCGTCAGGCCTAGGGCTGGTAATGACTTTTTGCTGTTGCTGGTTTCTGGGAAGCTCACAAACTCATGCTGGTTTTCTTAATTGGTCTGGACATAATCTCTTCATTAAGTTATTTTCAGCTTAAACCCTTTTGAATATACCATCTATTTTCGGCCAGGTCTCTGACTGATAGAGTAATTGGAATTAGGAATGAGGTTTATTTCCTACGTTTTAGCATGCTTTTGTATTACTAAGGCATTTAGGGTACTTGCTATCTGATGCTTGTGATGCCCAGTTAGAATAATAGCAGCAGTGTAATGGGCCAATGTAATATACTAAGAGCTATTAAAATGATCAAATTCCTTTCAGACTTTATGACAGAGAAAAGGTAAATTGTCATACTTTAAAGTAAGGAAGTGACAAACATACTGCTGTCCCTTCCAGATGAAGATGAAATGATTGGCATGAAAATAAAGCATTTTCTGTATCAATAAATGCATATTAGCTCCCAGGGGCTGTGCTAATATACTCAGGAAGTATACCATATCTGAAACAGTGCTTGCAATTTGCATCCTCATGTTATTAAGTTTAGAATAAGCCAGACATTCTCTAAAAGCCATCTGTTTTCTCACTAGCGAAAGAGAACTTAAATGGGAGTGTGGTATGAATCACCATCTCTGCATCTTTCAAATCTTTGATGCTGCAATTATCCCAAAGATATAGTATATACTTTCAGTTAGAAGGAAAAATTCAGTGCTCATTCTCCCAGAACACGCAGGTCTGGGGACCAAAAGGAAAAGTGAGATGGGCCCCTCACAATATTACACTTGCATAATTTTTACTTCCTATCCTTGTAACCTTGGGCTTTGTGGGTTCAGAGAGCTTAGTGTCCAGAGGAGGGAGGCTTCCACCAGGGAACTTAGTCATGGTTCATGAGACGGAAGCTGAGAGTGCTCCCTGATCATTTTAAGGTCTCACACATTAGAGATGGATTTATTTGACTTCAGTGCCTCGCCAAATGAATGTCTTTAGTAGAATATTTTGAACTGGACCTAGAGTATTAAACTTCTGTGATCAAAGAAACAGTAATAAAGGTTAAAGCTGCACATTTTGAAAAATAATCTAGAATGAATGTCCTCATATAAATATTAAAATGATACAAGGAAACTACTGTGAAATAAATACTCCTGAAGATTCCTGCTGAGAGTAAGTTGGTATACATCCTTGGAGAGCATTTGGCAATATGTATCTGAAACAGGGGTTGACAGCTCTGGCCCAGTGGTCACATACAGCACACAGCCTGTTTTTGTACAGTCTGTGAGCTAAGAATAGTTTTTACATTTTTTCCATTTTTAAAGGAGAGGAAGAAGGAGAAAGAAGCAGAGAGAGGGGGTGGGGGGTCAGGAGGGGAATAGGGAAGGGCAGGCAGAGGGGGAAGAGGAAGAAGCCACAGAGACCCTATGGCCTACAAAGTCAAAAATATTTACTATTTGGTTCTTTACAGAAAAAGTTTGCTGACACCTATTCTAAAATGTTAAACATGTTCTTATCCTTTAACCAATAAAAATTGACTTGTGTGGCTCTATCTTAGAAGAATAATCATTTTGTTATTCGAGATCTATTATAAAGATATATTACAAGATGTCTACCAAAGTATAATTTGTAGTTTATAAAGTAAGAAACTAAATGCCATAAACACTATATACACCCTTGATGTCAGAATTATTAATCTCTATTTGGTGCTAAATTGGACCCTGTGGAAGGCAAAAAGAAACTCCATTTCTCCAAAGCGTTCACTTTCAAAGTTCAAATGAACAGTGCAGTAATATGTTCTCATATTCTATTTGATTTATTTTGAAATATTTCCGTTGTTTCTCATTCTCCCTTCAAGCTAGTATATGCTCAAAGGAAAAAAAATTTAAAAAAAAAAAACCGCAAACAAAACCTAAGCCATCAAAAAGAATTTTATGTTTTCCTGCAGTAAAGTATTAGAGGAGACAGGGGCTTTTCAGAATGTTTTGTTCAGCTAAGTTATCATGGTTTCTTTTCCTTTATACTTTGAATCTACTTGGTCAAACATAAAATTAACCCTAATCATCTTCAATTTAATAACTTATTTTTAGCATTTTATCACTATCTGAAAATTGCCTTTTTTTTTTTCCCCATCAGGGGAATGCTATAATCTCAAATGTGATTTTACTATGTCTTGGGGCTATTGTCTACTGGAAAACACAGCTCCAATTTAAAATGCATGTCAGTAGAAAAATCAATTTACTAGAAGAAAATTAACTTCATTGGCAAATCTTTCAGGAAAGCAGTTGATCCATGAAGTGAGCTAAATCTATATTAGGAATAGAATTGAGTTCATCATATATTTTTCAGCCAAGAAGAACTTATCAATATACTCAAGTTCATGATAAATATTCCCTGGAATGATTCCACCAAACAAATAATAGAATAGGAACTTTTGAGTCTAGCGTTGCTGAGAAATTATAAATAAGCACAAGACTGTCAATAACGGCTTCAGAAGAACAAAGAGGATTAGACTGACTTGTGCTGACAAGTATTTCAGGTTTAAGGTTTTTACTGTGGGCTTACATTTTATTTACATACAAAGATGTGGACTCTCTTGACAAATGTTCACAATTTATCATTTAAAAAATTAGTATGGGGCACTGCAGTGACTTGTTGCTAATGAATGGAAGTGCCAAATAAGTTATTTTCTCTTCCTTTACTTGAAATGACAGTCAATGATATCAATGATAGCGATGCCAGAAAATTCCTAGGGAAAGCCACAACCACCCTGGGATGAGGTTAGGGGAAAAGATATATTAGAGAACGTAGCACAATTAAAACATGAGATGTACCCAAGATGGCTCTAGCCATTGAAAACGAAAGGAAATGAAAACACAATTACTAGGGAAACTAGTAATATGTACCTACTCATGCAGCAGTGTCTTCCAGCTAATTTAATTCTAAAATAGTTCTATAAGTTGCCATGGAATCAAGGATAGTGTGAAATAACTGAATAGAGAAAATAGTAAAGGAAAAGTTGGATACTTTGATGTAGATTAGTAAAGGCGTTACTTTGCTGAAGAGATTTGATGCTGTTTTCTTTGCAGAAATTTAAAAAAATAATTTCTATTTTTAAAATAATGCTCTTTTGAATCTTCATATTTGCTCCACTAAAAGAAAAAACAATAATAATGCCGAAAGCTCACTGTGATGGCTTCCATGTTAAGCAGAGTCAGACTGACCCTCTTCAAGGATTCTCAGAGAGACAGTGACGCTGCCCTGGGAGGCAGCATTTTGTGAGCTGGGGAGCTGTCCAAAACACGAAGTACATGCTCTATTCTGATGATCAATAAATTATGCCACCTGCCTCACTGCCGGTACAGGGGACTAGAAACTGAGGGATTAATAGTAAACAAGTCTGGACCCAATGGTCTGGGTGCTTGAGATGTTTCATTGCCAAATGCACTGGGCAGGGGTCGGGGGCAAGAGGCATCTCTCAGAATTAGAAACGGATTTTCTCTAGGCCATTTTGAGCTCCTCCCACCAGGAAAAGAACAGGCAAAAAGTGGGTAGGGGCTTTGATTAATAGCTAGCATGATTTATCCTCTTAGAGGGAAACAGGATTGCTCGGGTATGAGAGGAATCTTGAGGACAGGTTAACAGAAGACTCTCATAACATTATCTAGGCTGGACTGCTGAAGGTTAAGACCCCTCAGAAATAAAGGTTCAGACCCCAAAGGAATTCAGACCCACTGAAATGCTGGTAAAAGGCAAGAACAACTTGGAATGGGTAATGAATGGGGAAAGACTCAGTGTAGTTTATGACCTTGAGATTAGGTAAACAGGGAATCTTTTTTTTTTTTTTTAAGCTCTTTATTGGAATATAATTGCTTTACACTGTTGTGCCAGTTTCTGCTGTACAACAAAGTGAATCACTGTATTTATACATACATCCCCATATCCCCTCCTTTCCGTGGCTCCTTCACACCCTCCCTATCTCACCCCTCTGAGTCATCACCAACCACTGAGTTGATCTCCCTGTGTTATACAGCTGCTTCCCACTAGCTTGACTAAACCTGTATGTTCCTACACACTGTTAGGATATCTAGAGATTGATGAATTCTCCCTATTTATTCCTTCAATTAATACTATTAACTTTTTCTTTTTCTCCCTCCTTTTTTCGGGGGTATCACTAATATATAGGGTATGTTAATTGGAATCAAAACATTCGATTCATAATTTGTAAAATATTTAAATGGATCCTCATGGGACAAGAGGAGAAATGAACACTATCCAGTGGCTGTGAACTCAAAGAATAGGATTCCCATGACATCACTTCTGGATCTAGTAACTGTGCTGGTTTATCTTCCCTCCTGTAAAGGAGGAAGTGTTTGTGGTTATACACGGTAGAATTAGAGTGAAGCTGTTGAGGACCTACTTGGATGCACAGATGTTTAGAATAAAGGAGTAAAATCTAGAAGCATCTCTAGAATGTTGGCCTGTTCCCTTCACTGTTCTCCCTTTTCTGGGAACTACTCCCAGAATCTAAGCGGGGGTGGGAGGGGGGTGGGAGAGTGGGCTCTGAGCAGCAAATGTGATCTGGGCTTTTCAGAATTGACTGGTCACAAAATAGGTATGTGACCCAACCTGATGCTAATTTTTTTTTTCGAAAAAAAAAACCCACAAAAAAATAGGAACAAGAAACTGAAAGAGACTGAGTCATGGCATCTAGGTCATGAAATGATAGGAAAAGTCCATGAAATCTTGCTTATGAGCCGAGCTTCGTGGTTGCCACTCGGCCCCAAGGCTCAATTAACCAATTTTCCCTTAACTTCATAAAAATACCATAGTATTTTACAAATAATTTCCTATCTTGATTAAGCTAACCAGAGTCAGTTGAAATCAGTACTTTACAAACACAGGCTAAACAATGAAAATACCAAAAATTTCATTTGGTATTGCCTCTGTGTCTGAAAGAAAAAGTGGGTCAGATTTCTTTAACATGTACTCAATTTTAGGAAAATGTGTAAATCTCATCATTTGACTATATCAGCCTTCAAAAGAATCTTGACTCCTATGGATGCATCCCCAAATCCTCTACCTTACTGTACCCAGCAATTAATTCTCAGTCCTCATCTCATGGAACTTCTCAGTAGCATCAGGCAGAGATGAACACACATTTTTCCCCTTGGAGTTTCCTAGAAACCCCATCCTTAGAACTCTTCCAATTTTCCTCCTAGTTCACCACTCACTCTTGCTGGCGCCATGTCCTCCCTACTGCTGCATCAGGGTTCTTAACCTTAGTACTATTGACACTTGAGGTCACATCATTCTTCACTGGGTGAGGATGTTCTGTGCACTGTAGGATGTTTAGTAGCATCTCTGGCCTCTAACCACTAGCTACCCAGTAGCACTCCGCCCTCCTACCCCCGTCAACTGTGACAACTAAGAATGTCTCCAGACATTGCTAGATGCTACCGAGTTGAGAACCATAGCTCTAAATGTTTCAGCACCCCAAAGATCTGTACTGGGCCCCCTTCTCCATCTTCACCCACTCCACTGGTCATCTCAATCAGCCTCAAAATTTTAAATACTTCCTAAATTCTAAATTAACATATGCAGCCAGACCTCTCACTCTCCTGTCTCATTCAGGCACCGACTACTCACTGCATGTCTAACATGCCTCCCAAACTCTTGATTTTCCTCCTAACCTTGCTCCTTCCTCCATCTTTCCCACTTCACCAAATGGCATTGATATTCACTCAGTTTCTAAGATTAAGAACCTGCTTTATCCCTGGGACTTCCCTGGCAGTCCAGTGGTTAGGACTTGGTGCTTTCAGTGCCGTGGCCCCAGGTTCAATCCTGGCTGGGGATGAGATTCCACAAGCCGCGTGGCCAAAAAAAAAAAAAAAAGAACCTGCTTCATCCTTGAGCCCTCTCTTTCTCTCACGTTCCACACTAATGATATGAACAAGACCTAGCTGATCAAGCACCAAACAGTATCCTGCATCTGACCATTTGGCATTTCATTACCACCCAGTCTAAGCCACTATCTACTCTCATCTGGGCAACTAAAATAATCTCCCAGCTCTTCTCACTTTTGCACTCCTGCCCCCAATAATACCATCCAAAAGCACCTGAGGGATCTTTTAAAATGTCACACAATTCCTCAAATCAAAATCACACAATGGTGTCCCACTGCAGTTAAAAAAAAAAAAAGGCAAATTCCTGGCCTTAAAGGACCTCACCCGATCTGACCCCATCTACCTCTTTCTCCCCATCTTCCACCCTCTCCCTTACTCACTTCACTCATTCTGTCACCTCAACCTCCTTGCCGTTCTGTAAGGGAATCTCACTCCTGACTACGGTATTTACATTTGGTGTTTCTTCTGCTGGAATTCTGTCCTCCGGATCATCACGTGATTGATTTCCTCACATCATTCAGGTTTCTCAATATTCTTCCAGCAGAGAAGTCTTCTCGTCACTGCCCCTTTGCCAACATTTTCTCTTCGAAATATTTTATCCATAACACTTATCATTACCTGAAACTATATAACTAAGTCTCAAAGTTGGCTATAGCAATGCCAGTTATCAGATCATATTTTCTTCTCTACAGATGGCATTAAGGTAGGGCCTCTTTTAAGAGAAAGAAAAGACAAATGCTAGTATATTACAGATATTACTTATCATTTATAGTTAACTCTTAAAGCCCCAGAGCTATGTTTGTAGATCTTAACATTAGGAATATAAAATAGATTTCAGCTTGGATGCCCTGGTATTGGGAGTGAATGGCTAGAATGCAACACTGGCAAGAATTCTGAGGCCATGTTCAGGCTCAGCAGGAAAGAGTCTTGTAGTTGATTAGCACTGCTCTCTGTGACACAGGAGGGAAGAGAGGTGGTACGTGTGCCGTGTTTTTGCCCATCCTTTGACTAAACCATCTGATTCTTCTTTTGTTGGCTCACTTTTTGGCAGCTTTTACTTACTGGCATCCTTGTCAACTGAACAAAATAGGAAACATATGAAGCCCAATTTTGCTAAAAGATTTGATGGAGGGGGGGAAACACATAAGGCTAAAAGATATGCTGAAATCATCAGTAGGTGTGAATCATCTCTATACCTTTTAACTTCTGCAAGTAGAGAAAGGAGGTAATGGCAGACAAGAGTAAAGGACATGAATTCAAAGACCTTTTTATAAGAGAATGGGATTCCTTTACTTTCCTTGCTCTTCAAGGAAAGACAGACTGAAGGATGAAATTATGAGATACAATGTTGAATGATTAAGCAAGGACAGGCCTAGAGAAACTGAAAATAAGGAGAAAAAGGAAAAAAAAGTGAAAGGATGAAAAAGGTCACTCTACAACAAAAACTTCCCAATTATCCAAACTCCTCTCCCCACGCTTAAAGAAAGGTTGATAGCCCTTGGCACCTGACATGTAACTGTATGCCATTCCTCTTTTCATCTTCCCACCGAGAGAAATTTAACTGCCCTTTCCTTGATTTATTAGATGGTCACTTCAAAGAGACCCCAAAGAGGCATCATTTGCTCAATTCCCCTGTCTTAGTAAATCCAGACAAAAACCCAAAACCAATTTATTCTAAGTTTCACACATTATTGTCTTTGGCCCCTGTCAGTGACCTCAGCCTACAGTATTGATTACCACTCTGCCTCCCAATAAGAATCCTTCAGATGAGCAATCGGTTCCCAGAACAGGGAAAGAGTTATCCAGTCTAACACTGAAGATGTCCTAAGATTCACAATTAGCCCAAGAAGATACCAAATAACCTAGCAAACTCACTATAACTTTAATATCATTTACATCTCATTTCTTACCCCAAAACTCAAGAAGGGGTCACTCAAGGAATACTAATACTCAGTCTAGAGAGGGCTTCAAGCCTCTGTTCAAGACGAAGATGGGTACTTGGTTTAGCAGCAAATGTACTAAAACATTTTATTAAATTAACAAATATCTCTAACCACTCTAACATGTAAATAAGATTTGTGAGGTCCCTGTGAAAAGACAACATGCAAATCCATGCATAAGTTTCCATGTACTTTTTAAGACTTTAATGGATAAATGGGCAAAGGGCAAATAAGATAAATAACCACTAAATATGGAGAAATGTTCAACATCACTAGTAATGAAAGAGATGCAAGTTAAAAGAGCAATAAAATACAACATTCCCACATCAAGTCAGAAAGACAAAACTTTGAAAATATGCAATGCTGGTAATAGGGCAGTAACATTGGTGCTCCTCTCTTAAAAAACAGCACAGTGCCTATCATATTCATTAAGTCAGCCCCAGCAGTTCACGTGGTGCCTGGACATAGCAAGTTTCCATTAAATATTTGTTGAATAAATAAATGAAATAAGTCCATGGTTACTCTGTTAGTGGGAGCATACTGAACAAAATTTGGAGGAATAATTTGATAATAAATATTAAAATGTAGATAACAGTCATACTTTTGACACTAATTCTCATAGGAATCCACTATAAACTCTTTAAAAATGCAAATGTCCCACGTAAAAATGTTTGTCACATTATTAAAAGGTTGAAAAATTATAAACAAGCCAAGTGTCCAAAATTAGGTGAATGATAGTAAATGGATGGCCCAATTCTCTACACAGAACAGTTCACAATAATTAAAAGAATATTTATGAAACATTTGAAAATATGGGAAAAGGTTTATAACATGTTAAGTCAAAAAATTATGTATCAAGTGGAGGAATTTTACTTAAGTATAGTAGAAAAATTGAACAGAAATGTAAATTTTAACAGTAATTTTTCTATGGGTCGTGATGATGGAAGGTTTTCTTTTCTTCTATGCTTATAAATCTTTCAATGTTTTTCTATAATGGCTATAGAATATTTTTATAATTTAAAAATATTAAAATTCTGTATTAACAGAATAGGAAGATCACTTTCTGAGGAGGGTTATCCTGTCACACACCCCAGATGACATCAATAAGACAGGTACCCACAGCCCTTCACAACAGGCCTCCTCTTCTCATCTCTTCTTCATTTTAATGTTTGACTATATTCAGGATAGATTTTTACAAGTGCACGCCAATAAGGAATTTTGATGATGGACAAGTCTTTTATTTTAAAATTTATTAAATCTCAATCAAAATCCTTCTGCCACTCCTTTAGCCATTTTCTATTTGCCATTAATGAATACAGACAACCTGTCAGTATTTGCAGTCAATTAAAATTGTCTATATTAATATAATTTTTAATGCCTTGGCATACAGTATATTTTTATTAACCTTAATGAAGTTCTAGACACAACTCTTTTACATTTTCTTAAAGTTGTCTTTGTATAGCACCTAAAATAATAATTATTCAGAGTAAATGAGAAAATATGCATAAATAAGTGCTAATTACAAACTGCTAGTCAAATGATTGTTTTAAACTTCTTACAGCATGACATTTATTACCTTATGTGTATTTCTGATGGGATATTTCCCTCCCAATCTGTGAGCTGTTTCATTTATGTATGTTTTTCCATGGTGTATGCATCGTAGATCCCCTCTACAAACTATATATATATATATTTTTAGTATATGTTGTAAAATGCTTTAAACACTACACAGGTAATTTAAAATACAAAAACAACTTTAATGAGCCCTGTGACATGTAAACCAAAACCACAATGAAATATCATTTTCATATCCACTAGGGTAGCTATAATAAAAAAGGCAGATAATAACAAGTGTTGGCAAGGATGTGGAAACACTGGGACTCCTACATTGCTGGTGGGAATGTAAAATGGTGCATCAGCTTTGGAAAACAAACTGGTATTTTCTCAAAAGGTGAAATAAAGAATTACAATATGATTCAACAATTCCACTCCTACATACCCAACAGAAATAAGAACAAATGTCCACATAAAAACTTGTATACAAATTGTTCATAACAGCATTATTAATAACAGCCAAAAGGTAGAAAACAACCCAAACGTCCACCTACTCATGAATAGATAAGCAAAATGTGCTATATCTATACAATGACTATTATTTGGCAATAAAAAGGATAAATCCTGGAAACATTATGCTAAGTGAAAGAGGCCAGTTACAAAGACCACATAGTGAATGAGCTCATTTGTATAAAATTTCCAGGCAGGAAAACCTACACAGGCAGAAAGTAAATTAGTGGTAACCTAGGGCTGAAGGGAATTGTGGGGAGAGTGACTGCTAGTGAGTACTGGGTTTTGGGGGAATGATGAAGTGTTCTAAAATTGATTGCGGTGACAGCTGCATATCTCTGTGAATATACTAAAAACTGGTGAGTTGTACATTTCAGATAGGGGAATTGTATGGCATGTGTATTATATCTCAATAAAGTTGTTTTTTAAAAAAGACCCTGTGAGTTACCATTTTCTATGAATTGATAGTATATATTAGTGTAATTTGGGTGAAAGAACTGTGGCGCTAACAAGATATTCATATCTTTGTACTAATACTTCCTTGAATTTACATGAAAGAAATCATTTAATGCAAACGAAAAGCTATATGAAGAAAGATGTTAACCACAGTATTTTCTATTTGTTTCAACTTGGAGACAATTTAAATATCTAACAGTGGATCTGGTGCTATGGTTTATCTACATGATATTATCATCCATTAAAATTACAAAGCTATAATTAATGATATTGTACGTAAATATAAAAAGTGCAAAATAACTTTAGGTAGATATACAAGTTAAATTTTTAAATTTATAAAATATAAAATAAATAAACTTAGTCATTTAAAAATACCTATCTATGAAAAGAGGTGGTTGGATTATGGAAGATTTTTATCACTGTCTTTTTGTTTTCTGTAGTAGTTTTCTTATATAATCCTTTTAATTTAAAAAAATTGAAACTGTTATTTCTACATTAAACCAGTGGTAAGCACAGCAATCCAATAAAATTAAAAGGTTCCCTGGAGATGCCTAATGAAAGACCACTGGGTACATGTTGGGGAGAATTTCAGGCAACAGTGTTTAATTTAAACTTGTAAAAAGCAATCCAGTGATTTTAGAGGCAACAAGGTAGTTACAAAAACTCCAGTTCATTAAGTGACTGGCACATATTCTAGCTGTATATCTGGTATCTTTTTTTCCAGTATTTATCTGGACTGTTTCCAGTACATGGTAACAGTCATTGCTCCTCAATCACTAGAAGCTTAAGATGTCATCCTTGTTCTCCTAGAGCTCACACCTGAAAGTTAAGTAATAGCATGATACTTAATTAATACTTCAGTAATATGAGTGTGCACACAGATGCCACGAACGTGGTTTGCCAGGAGGTGGTAGGATATGCAGGGCTTTCAGAGCAGAGGTACGTCAACCTCAAGGGCTATCGCAACTGCGTTTACCCTGTCCGAAAGGTTTAGCTTCCTCATACGGCTGCCCTCAGCAGCTGTACAGCAGGGTGTACAAGGAACGAGCTGAAGGCAGAGCTATGCTAATAGAACCTTTGCTTTTCAACCCACTGATAATAGAGATACATTTATATTCACAGGGCCTCAGAGTGCACAAGGCACAAGGGAACAACATTCTTACGGATAAAGTACAAGCAAAATGTTTAACACCCCCAAGACACATGTACCTCTAAATGTGTTATGTTTCTAATGCCTACATTTACCGGTGTACATGCCTCACTCCCAAAGCTTGAACTGTATCCTGTGTGTTCACTTGTTAATGTATTACTTACTTTCTGACATATTCTTTTCCAAAGGACAGCTGGCTCCTTGACATGGATTCAAACAACTTCCACACAGGAACTGAACAAAATGAGTGTTCCCATGTGTTTGTGACTTGGGTCCGCTACAAACGTTGAATCATCTATTATTTTGAACTACCCAAGTGTCTTATCCTTTCAATCAGTAGTTAATAAAAATGAAGCAAACTGTGAAGCCAGTGAAATTTAAGATCCCTCCCACCTACCCTTTTCAAAATGTAATGTTTCATTCTTCATTTAACAAGGTAGAATTTGGTTATATTGAAGACTTAGAAAATATCTATGAGGAGAAGGAAAAACAGGCAGTCACAGTCCCCCTATTCAGGGATGACTATCACGGTGTTTCAGTGGATTTTATTCTAGTCTCTATGCGTAATTTGTGTTGGTATCCTGTTTACCTCATTAGGCAATATAGCTGGGAACACAGGGTATACACACTTATGAAGCCTCCTGTCTCCATGACAGTTTGCATCTCCATGAAGCACCACCCTGCGCCCCCACCTCCAGTCAATACCTGGGCTCCTGAAGGAAACAGAAAAATCACCCTGTGTCAATATACCAAGGGACCTTCCTCCGCAGCCCAGCCCCCATTCCAACTTCAATAGCACCACTGCCCACCTGCTGTTACTCCTCTCGCCCTTCTAGACAGAAGCCCCTTGGATAATGACATCAGCCACAAACTCAGGTTTGCCACGTTTGTCACGTTGAACACTACCTACTGGACACTGGTTGTTCCACCTCAGAGTCAGCTCCATGGCCAGGTGAGTCCCTCCAGCCCGGATTCCTTCCAGACCATCTCCCTGAGGTACCACCTGACGTCAAAGCAGACCCTTCTTTAATAAAACCCTCACTGAAAACTGCTTCTACTGTCCCTTTAATTACTCTCATTACGCTGTGCCCGGTACGTGTGTGAAATCAGATAAACAGCCACCTGCCTGCTTCTCAGCTCAGGAACTGCTCCAGGCTTCATTCTTCTAGGACCAAGTCAAGCTCCTCCCTTGATAGTGCTCAACGTCCCTCGAATGGGCTGCTAAAGTGGTTTCCGACCCTCCTTCTCTTCTTGCAGTTCTGTTTTAGAATGTCAACCTGGTTTCACTCCAGACCTGGAGGTCCTGCAGGACCCCACTGCTGGTGCCTGTCCTTTGTCTCGATGCTCTGCCAGTGTGGACGGGAGGCTCCACACCCTCTGCCCAGGCCAGGCCTGTGGCTACTACTCCTGCGAGTCCCTGCTTGTCCGAGGAAGAATCAAGCAGCCCAGGACGTTAAGGAAAGCACCCTAAGAGCCTGACGTCAGGGCAACGACATAAGAAGAAATAATTGCTCTCTTGCTTCCTGAACATTTGAACCTTAACATAAATACACAGAAATTACAAAAATCTGAATATTTTCCGAGAAATGTTCAGAAAAGAGTTGAACACATAACATGTGGTCCTTGACTCCCAGATGCCCGTCTCTGTCACATCTATTCCTTTTCTGGGACAAGTCATTGTTGGTTCAACCTTTTGAATCATCCAGCTGCTTGTCTGTGTACACCCCGAGGATACCACACAAACATGAGTCTCTCCTTGTCTCATCACAAAAGCACTTGGGATTTCCTTCCCTGCCATGTGACCAACAATGCTCCCTTTCTTGGACACAGCCAGTAAATAAAGAGTAATGGCTGCTGCAGTGTCTCACCTAAACTATAAAGTCTGTATTCTCATCACCTGACTGAACGCACATCCTAAATGCCCATAAAGTACAACAATTAAAAGAATGAAAATGATCCTACTTTAGCTGATAAATGGAAGAAGATCTTTCACTTCTGGAAATTATCCTTTTTTTCTCTCCCTTATTTTGCCATTCGTGTTTGATTAAAAAGATGCAAAATCTCTACAGTTACCATTCAACCAGCCACTGAAAAGTTTGGGGGTCTGGTTGCTGAACATACCTTGGAAGGTATGACTCACACTCATCTTTAACTCAATGTAAGATCAGTGTATCGATCTCACAAGTAGTGTCTTCCATCATCAAAACATTTATCCATTCAGTCAAAATACTGACTAAGCACCTACTGAATCTTGTGATACAAAGATAACTAAGACAAGTCCTTGCCTTCAAGGAGTCCAATATCCCACAAGGAAAATGAAGAAGTAAATACACTCTGGGAGTGTAAGTGTTAAAGGAGGGTATTAAGGAGGTCCTAAGGGGCTGTGGGGTGGAGGGGTCACCAGGGATGGGCTACTTCTCAGGGGAAATAACACTTGATACTTGAGGAATGAATGATTTAACCTAGCAGGCCAGAAGGCACAGTACACATAAAAGAACCTAAGTGCTCAGCAGATGGCACATGTGTTAATGTAACCAGAAGATGTGCCACTTATGGAAGAGGCAGGAAAGGACCAGGTGGTCAAGGCCCTGTACAGAGCCTTGCTCAGAAGATTGGATTTCATCCACAAGTCATGAAAATAAGTAGATCAGGGAGAGACTTTTCCTGCCAGCCCCCCATCACCGCCTCGCCTCTGCCTTTAAATTGCAAAATGGTTCTCCCACAAGCCACAATGCACTGAGCACCTAACATCCAGCTGTGGACAGCACCTGCATCAGGTAATTGTCTGGAACTGCTTACCTGTTTCCTCCAGACCTGTTGTTCTTCCTTACCCTTCCTTGCCTCTTTGATTCCTAATCCACTCTCAGCTCCCACGTTGCTGCTTCTGGCCATGCTTTTAGGTACCACTTACAAGCTCTCTTTCTGCATGACTTCTTTACTCTTTTTTTTTTTTTTAATTGAACTATGGTTGATTTACAACATTTGTTATATCAGGGTACAGCACAGTGATTCAGTATTTTTGCAGAATATATTCCATTATAGATTATTACAAGGTAGTGGGTATAATTCCCTGTGCTGTAGAGTATATCCTTGTTGCTTGTCTTGTTAATCCCATACCCCTTATTCGTCCCTCTCCCCTTCCTTCTTCCCTTTGGTAACCACAAGTTTGTATAGAGCTTCCTTAAAAAAATAAAAATAGAACTACCAGATGATCCAGCATACCACTTCTGAATATATATCCAGAAAAAAAAGGAAAACACTACTTCTAAAAGATACATGCACCCCAAAGTTCACAGGCAGCACTATTTACAATAGCCAAGATATGGAAGCAACCCAACTGCCCATTAACAGACA
Source organism: Hippopotamus amphibius kiboko (assembly GCF_030028045.1). Lineage (NCBI taxonomy): Eukaryota > Metazoa > Chordata > Mammalia > Artiodactyla > Hippopotamidae > Hippopotamus > Hippopotamus amphibius. The sequence goes on along the minus strand of NC_080187.1, from coordinate 178,166,693 downwards.
ATTAGACTAAGAAGGTATATTATACACACAGTGGAATATTACTCAGCCATAAAAAAGAATGAAATATTGCCATTTGCAGTAATGTGGATGGACCTAGAGAATACTATCCTTAGTGGAATGTCATAAAGAAAAAGACAAATACTATATGGTAACACTTATGTGTGGAATCTAAAAAATAATACAAAAGAATGTATATACAAAACAGAAATAGACTCACAGATATAGAGAACAAACTTGTGGTTGCTCTTAGCTTATTGTGGGCAGGTGATTTTATTGACCCTAGCTTCAGCTTATAGGCAACCCCACCACCTTAACCTGTGGCCTTCAACCAGCAGACCCATCTGCATTGCTATTCATTTCCACCGAATTCTCTCACACTGCTTGCAGTAAGAATATCAATAAGCTTCTTAGGTGGCTCTGGGGTGTGTTGAAGGGCTTTCTTGGGGTGAATGGGGATTACAAGTCTTTCATATTGAAGGCATATTCAGGAACACTAGAGATCTAACCATAAAAAAGGGGATCCCAAGTTTTAGCTATATCCCTGTTGTCTAGTTAGTGCTATGATCCTCCTTAGCCCTATTAGTAGTCACTTAAATCCCCATTTTATAGAGGAAAAAAAATGGAGAGCTAGAACAACTTTCTCACTGGAGTTCAACCTATAGACTAGGAAGCCTAATTTTTTACTTTTCTTTACATCTGGTTGGGAAAACCCTCTAGCTATCCTAAAGTATCCATGGCTCACACCAATTCTTACTTCACCCAAGGACAAAACTTGGAAAAATCTAGATATTCATTCCATCTCCCTGGATTAAATTATTTCTGCTCATTATTTGGCACTGCATGCCAACCTCTCCCAGCAACACTGCCTGTGATAAAGCAGTTATAGAGGGAGATTCATATTGAAGGCCAAATATGATTATAAGCTGCAAAGACCAGTAATACCAGATAAGATTTTTTTTTTTCTCACATAGAATAGCAAGAAAAGTATAGACCTTGGACTCAGAAAGGTTACTATCCATCCATTTGGGTAGGTCCTTCATCTACAAAATGGAAATAAGAGAGATTCCTCCAAGAGTTTTGTGAGAATTAAACAAGATGAAACATTTAAAGTACTTTATAGAGCACTCAGTAAATGGTTGTTAACACTTTTATTACCATCAATACCACTACTATTACTTTTACTACCACAAGCATATATGGCACTAAAGTCAATGACCCAACTACAAATGAGCTAATGGATGGTACTGCAGGGACTGAGAAATATTCTATTTGAAATTAAAGTTAGTTTCAGATCCAGGTATATCACTTACACATGGATAAGTAAGCACAGTTTGAGAAAATAAAAGATCTAATTTGGGGACTACTCCAGTACTCAAAGGGGACAGGTCTTTACTAGTAGAGTTTCTGGATGATTAATATATGAAAAATGTTTTAACCATTGAATGTTGGCAAAGAAATCACTACTCTCCACCAGCTCCTACCAGCCCCCACCCCCCACTCCCAAAGAGAAAGAAAACAAATCCAGGTGCCACTGCTGAAAGCTATACTCCCTCAGATTTTGGCAATAACAACAAAAGCATTTGTAATTCCCTGCAATAAAGAAGACAATGCAGAATCCTCCATCTACTTTAGAGAAACTTAAAATCTGGAGGTTATAGAAATCATAGCTGCATTTTGATTACCGGCATTCTGAGAAATACAAGGGCTGTGAGGCTTACAAGGTGAATTCAATTCTTGGAGTATTCTTATCTAACTAGGATATGCTATTGAACATCTTTTCCCCAAAACAAATTCTTTAATCTTGACAACTGCTATTGGAAAATCTTGATTGAGCTGAATCTTTGCTCCTTGCACCTCGAGAAATTTATTGAGTCCACTTCAGAGACCAAAATTTATAGTTACATAGAAAAATTAATCAATGTTTTGCAAGTGATTCCAATAAGCAAACAACCTTATTTCTGAGATGTGTTTTACCTACATCTACGAGAGATCGTCATTACACCGCAAACAGCACTCCTGGAGTATTTTGATGAGATAGGACCCACTTTCTGTCCTTAATGGAAGAAGCACCAAAGCAAACAATGGTTATAAAACATATTCAGGGCCATTAGCAAATTAGTGTTTGAACTAGAAATAAAATATGGATTTACCCTGCATTTCAATGCCTATTCTCTTTTCTTTCTTTTTCTTTTTGAAAGGAGGAAATAAAACTGACTTTATTCATATGTAACGTGATTTTCTATGTAAAAGAGCCCAAAGATTCTACACAAAAGTTAATGGAACTAATGTGTGAGTTTAGCAAGATCACAGGCTACACACTAGCAATAAACATCCAAAGCCGGGACTTCCCTGGTGGTGCAGTGGTTAAGAACAGCTGATTCACTTTTTTGTACAGCACAAACTGTCACAACAGTGTAAAGCTGTTATACTCCAATAAAGAGCTTAAAAAAAAAAAGAATCTGCCTGCCAATGCAGAGAACATGGGTTTGATTCTTGGTCCAGGAAGATCCCACATGCCGTGGAACAACTAAACCCATGTGCCACAACTACTGAAGTCTGCCTGCCTATAGCCTGTACTCTATATGAGAGAAACCACCGCAATGAGAAGCCCGTGCACTGCAATGAAGAGTAGCCCCCACTCTCTGCAACTAGAGAAAGTCCGTGTGCATCAGTGAAGACCAAACGCGGCCAATAAATAAATAAATAAACAAACAAATTTATATTAAAAAAATCCAATGCCTATTCTTCATCTATTCTAGGTTATTGGTGATGGGATGGTAGTAGGGAAGGGGAATGAACACTACTCTCCTTCCTACTCCTAAAAAGAAAATCTTTGTTGTCCTAATTCAAAATAATGATATAACATGCTGTGAATTTGAGCAGACATTTTCTAAAACTGATTCTGATTTTGTCGTAAGATGAAATCATACAATTTCTGAGTAAATGGGAATACATATGTATGTATCCCTTTAAGAAATGCCTAGTTCACAAAACATAGCTTGCAAATTTAAAGTATTTGACTCGTTGACTAATATCCTCCATGGGAAACTTTAGCTTTTTATGTTTTAATTATCAGCTCTCACTAAGCAATTATAACTAAAGAATTTTCTCATTTGCTTTATTAACAACTTTCCTCATAGTTTAATACCAGCTCCATTTGGAACCATTGGTGATCCCCAATCTAAACACAGAGATTCTCAAGGGCAAAGTAAGAAATCCATCTAAAAGATTAGAACAAACCAGAGAAATAGGAATTATGGCATCAGCTAAGTACCTGCAGATAGAAAGAAACAGGAGAGCAAAAACATGTCAGTATCTCCCTTAAGGCTGAAATTATTTTATTTTACATAACTTAGCTTTCCTAGGTAATTTCTCTAATTTGAATATAAAATTAGAAAGTATTTACCTCATTACCACAAAACTTGTTTGATAGGAAAGAGGGACAGTTCTTGCAGGAAAGAAGAAATCCAAAACCTCTCACATCCTAACAATGTCCATATTAGATACTAAATGCAAAGAGTATTATTTAAACAATATCCATTAAAGGATTAGATACAAAGTGTTTTCACCTGCCTTGGCTAAATAATATAGATTAAATTTTTCTTGATATTGATATAGCATTTTATTACTGCAACCCATCTTTAAAGAACTGTATGAAATCTTCATATTTCAACATTACAAATTGTCACATTTATATTCCAAAGTCCTTATGATGAAAATAACCTATCTAGGGGAAGACTATTTTTAAACCTTTCTTACTAAGTAAATTAAAAGACAAACAAAAAAGTGCTTATCCTTAGTTTTGCTCAACATAACTAAATCAACATACTCAGATTTTATATAGATATGTAAAATTCAGATGGTATGATTTTAAAAATTTGAGATCAGCAGCCCTGCAGGTTACAACTGGAAGACGCCTGAACCAACTAGTGCCAAACAATGGCCTTTCACCAAAAAGTCTTCTTTCATAGTTCAGCCCATAAATCTAGCAAATTAAAGGCACTTATTAAGTAAAGAGGAATTTCAATTCTGATCATCTAAATAGATTTATTCTTTCCCCCCCTGCAAGCAAAAGCATGGGCTCTTGCTTTCAAGCTTACCTTCCTCTGGGGTTACTGACCTCCAGTGTCGGCACTTCCAAATCTTGGGGACTGAAATTGACTGTCCATGTCTTGGGTTATAGTGGTAGCAGGCACTCATGGTGCTCAAGGGTGGGGAGCCTGCAGCAAACATGATGGGTTCTCAGGAGAGCTGGAGAAGAAGGACCTAGTGGGTAGAGGGTATACTTCCCCTGCTCCATCGTAGGAGCAACTGGTACAGAGCCTCGGGAGAAACTCCGCCCAGCATGAATGAGTCAACGTTCCCTGCACACAGTGGGCCAGACAGGTCTCACCACTTTACAGTCCTATGAATGATACAACTTTTTTACAAAACCAACAATATTCTTGAAAAGCTTCTTTTTATTTTCTTCTTTCAGGGGGGTAAAAGAAGTGATCCCTTTGCTTTTCAAAAGATGTTTCCAGTTAAACACAGAGACAACTTTTTTTTTTTTTACTTTCAAGTTTTTGATTCAAAGCAAAGTCCTCCTATTCTAAGAACTAGTGATTCTACTGTATCTGTCTTCAACGTGTGTTAGGGATTTTATTTTCAGATTTTGAAAGCTAATCTCTTTCCCAGCCCCCATAAAATGATCTCCATCACTACATTTAGCCTTGGATGTAAACCTGAACTACGAAAAAATTGCTGTATAATTATCTTAATGAGACTTTGTGTTTATGTTGCGTCTTTTATCTAAAGAGCTCAAAGCATTTTGTTAACATGATCTTACTAAGCTTCACAACACCCTACTCAGGAATGTGATGGTAAGGATTACTACAATCAAATTTAACAGGTTGGGAAACTGAGAGATTAGCAATTAAATGACTCAGATAATCTGAGGTCACAAAGCTAGCTGAAGGCACAGTTTGATTCAGGACTTCGCTTTCCAAGGACATATCCAACTGACCAACAGAGAGCTTCATGTTGAAATGAGAATTCAATTTCACTTCTCCGAAAGAATCTGTTCTTTTGTTCTAAGGCTTTACAGAACATAAAAATTAGACAAATAAAATTTATTTTATGTTTGCAAATTATGGCACAGGTGCGAAAAATAGCAGATGTGCTAACTCCAGTCACTCTATTCCCCTCCTCACCCTTTCCAAGGGCCACCACCATCTTCCCCATCAAAGGACCAGGCCACACACTGGTGCTCATACAGAATGGTTATTTAGCCAATGCACTTTTTTCCATGCACTGGGGAAAGGAAGTTTTCAACGTTGGCCATCCTGTGCATGTTCACTGTGAGATAGTCAAACAATACGCAATTGTACATTGTGAAAGAAAAAAAAATCTCTTATTGGTGCTCCCAGAGGTTACCATTGTTATATGTGGGGATGTGTGAATATACACATGTAGTGATACCAGACATAATGTTCTACAGCTTGTTTGATTGCCTTTTAATTTCCCAATATTCCTCAGTCATTGCTCTATTCTCAGTGCCTGTATATTTACACCATTAAGTGGCTACATGTCCATTTCTATGGATATATGTACAAGAATACACAACAATTCATTTTATTCAATCCCCTTTTACTGGACATTTGGGTATTTCCTTCGTTTTTCTACCTTATAAACTGCATTAAATATCCTTGTGTGCTTAACTTCACGTGCTTTTTAAATATTTCTTTTGGATCTACTACCTGTTTTTCCCATGATCCAGAACTCTTGCTTATGAGCACATACCTGTCACTCCAGACGCTGAGCTGCTGACTGAATTGTGAGCCTGAAGCCTTGCGTGGAAAACTCAGTTCCCTTCTTTCTTCCCATCACTGCTTGGCAGAGGTTTTGGCTTTATCTGCAGGATACTGCCCTGCCTTTATCCACATGACCCAAAAAAGTAAACTGGAAAACATTCCGCAAGGGACACATGGAAGGAGAGCCAGGTGATGTTGTAAGAAAACAATTTACAGTGACCCATCTATGATTCACAGCCCGATTTCTCCAAGGCCTTAGTTCAATAGAAATTTAAATCCTGGCTTTTGACCGAAAGAGTCGTAGGTCCTATGTTTTGTAACAAAAAGTATATATTTTATCAATAAGACTTAGATTATATGTCTAGTCTGAGTTTGAGTGGTAATATGACTGAATACTTTGTGCCTCTGCTCCCTCAAACCACATGGGAGATTCAGGGTCATATTCAACTCAATACTGGTATCATTACAAAGTGTTGGACTATCTAAAAAGTGAGAGCCCAAAGGGATTGCTTTATTCCTTCACTTCTAATGGAGTTCACACTAGTACCACATATATTTCTACATGGATATCCTGTGTCTGTTATCTTACTTCCCAATAAAGTACATAGTTGACAAGCATTACTTTTTTATTTTAAAAACTGAAAAAGGAAAAGAAAGCAATAGACTTAGAGGTACAGCAAGAAAAATCTAGAACATTACTAGGTCACTATCATTGTTTTTCCTATTAATTCATTTATTTGTTCACTTACTAACTATGTACTACAAGCAAACAATGTCAACAAGACACAATCCCTGCTTTTGAGGAGCTGACAGTACAGTCAGGGCCATAGACCAAAAAAAAAACAGGCAAAAAAAAGAGTAATATTCTGGAAATTCAGGAGAGGGTTCCTGGAAAATTTTATAGCTAACCACACAAAGAAACAAACAAAAAACTGCCCTGCCCAGAAGACCTAGACAGACATTTCTCCAAAGAAGACATACAGATGGCCAACAAACACATGAAAGAATGCTCAACATCACTAATCATTAGAGAACTGCAAATCAAAACCATAATGAGGTATCATCTTCACTGGTCAGAATGGCCATCATCAAAAAATCTAGGAACAAAAGAAGATGTGGCACACATATACAATGGAATATTACTCAGCCATAAAAAGGAATGAAATTAAATTATTTGTAGTGAGGTGGATGGACCTAGAGTCTGTCATACAGAGCAAAGTAAGCCAGAAAGAGAAAAACAAATACCATATGCTAACTCATATATATAGAATCTAATAAAATGGTACTGATGAACCCAGTGACAGGGCAAGAATAAAGATGCAGATGTAGAGAACGGACTTGAGGACACGGGGTGGGGGACGAAAGGGAAGCTAAGATGAAGTGAGAGAGTAACATTGACATATATACACTACCAAATGTAAAACTGATAGCTAGTGGGAAGCTGCGGCATGACACAGGGAGATCAACTCAATGATGGGTAATGACTTAGAGGGCTGAGATAGGGAGGGTGGGAAGGAGTTGCAGGAGAGAGGGAATATGGGGATATATGTAGAAATACAGCTGACTCACTTTGTTGTATAGCAAAAACTGGCACAACAGTGTAAAGCAATTATATTCCAATAAAGGGCTTAAAAAATATCTAGGAACAATAAATGCTAGAGAGGGTGTAGGGAACAGGGAATCCTCCTGCACTGTTGGTGAGAATGTAAATTGATACAACCATTATGGAGAACAGTATGGAGGTTCCTTAAAAAACTAAAAGTAGAACTACCATATGATCCAGCAATCCCACTACTGGGTATATACCCGGAGAAAACCATAATTAAAAATGATACATGTACCACAATGTTCATTGCAGCACTATTTACAATAGCCAGGACACGAAAGCAACCTAGATGTCCATCAACAGATGAATGGATAAAGAAGATGCAGCACATGTATACAATGGAATGTTACTCAGACATAAAAAGGAATGAAATTGAGTTACTTGTAGTGAGGTGGATGAATCTAGAGTCTGCCATACAGAGTGAACTAAATCAGAAAGAGAAAAACAAATACTGTATGCTAACGCATATATATGGAATCTAAACAAAAACAAACAAACAAAAAATGGTACTGATGAACCTAGTGGCAGGGCAGGAATAAAGACAGATAAGCAATTATATTCCAATAAAGATATGCAAACAAAACAAACAAAAAAACTGCCTTGCCAACAGAATGAAGTACAATGCTCTTGGTCATATGAAGTCTAAAAGATTCTGAAAGCCCCTAGCTCTCCTCACCGAAAAAGTGAATAAACTGAGAAGCCTTCTTCTTGTCATATTCCAATTCTATTTGTTTCCATCCCTTCTTAAATTATTGTTCAGGACATGGAAGCAACCTAAATGCCCATCAACAAATGAATGGATACAGAAGATGTGGCATATATATACAATGGAATATTACTCAGCTATAAAAAGGGATGAGATGGAGCTATATGTAATGAGGTGGATAGAACTACAATCTGTCATACAGAGTGAAGTAAGTGAGAAAGAGAAGGACAAATATTGTATGCTAACTCACATATACGGAATCTAAAAATGGTACTGATGAACTCAGTGACAAGAACAAGGATGCAGATACAGAGAATGGACTGGAGAACTCGAGGTATGGGAGGGGGCGGGGGGTGAAGGGGAAACTGAGACGAAGCAAGAGAGTAGCACAGACATATATATACTACCAACTGTAAAATAGTCAGTGGGAAGTTGTTGTATAACAAAGGGAGTCCAACTCGAGGATGGAAGATGCCTTAGAGGACTGGGGCAGGGAGGGTGGGGGGGACTCGAGGGTGGGAGAATCAAGGAAGGGAGGGAATAAGGGGATATGTGTATAAAAACAGATGATTGAACCTGGTGTACCCCCCCAAAAAAAAATTATTGTGTTCTCTAAGTTCAAGTAACCAAGTAATTGTGCTCTTCAAGAAGAAAAAAGTTTTTTAATCTAGTCATTTATCAACAATTTTCTCCCCCAAAGGTACATACCATAGTGGGAAGGGAAGGTAGCTCAGAATAGGTTTTATAAAATTAATATGGGTTTTAGACTATGCACATTAGGCTCACTCTTTAAATGCTTATTTCATAGTAAATTTCATGCATGCCTTCTAAGCATCCTGAGTTTATAAAACACAACAGGATAAACAACGAGGTCCAAGTCCTGACATCACCTAACTAGTTTCACTTGATAATCCAGCAATATTTGAATCTAAGGGCCACTAGCAATATAAATAATGTGTGAGAGAGACACCTTAATGTCTGTGTCAAATCCATGAATGCTGAACTGACCCCTGCTGGCCTGTCCTACTCTAAGTAAGCTCCTCCAAAGGGCTGAGAATCAGGGTCTTTGTTCTAATTGCTGCCATGGTTTTGGGGCATAATCTAAAAGGAAGGGAACTGCTTATATTTCTTATGTGCAGGGGTGGTAAAAGACTGGCATAGTACAAGTTCTCCGATCTTAATAAAGGAAACTAACATTTTTTCAGCATGTACTATGTACCAGACACAGCTAAATGCTTTACGATGCTGCTCAAAACTCTAGATCCAGGAGATCAGCCTCATTCTTAGCACATAAAATGAGAAAATAAGAGGTGGGTCCGCAAAGGAAAAGTGGGTACTATTACCAGACAAAGGGGAAGTGGATGCCACGTGGGAAAACATACTGAAGCCCACTGTAAAAGTTCTCATACACAGACATGCAGTGGAGGTAGTCAGCTTCTTGCTTTGCTATTACAGCTTCTCTGTGCCACTCACGGCTTCTGACCAATGAGGGAGCCCCTCTGCACATTTCACCCACCCCTGTCATTTTGCTTCTTCATCAGCAATGCTTTCCGTGGCCCTACCACTGGGCAGGAGGGGGCAGCTGTGGTGGCTTTCTGACACACCACCTGGGACTGAACACTGGGATTTCTTTAAAGCTCTCAGATGATCCCAACATGTAGCCAGGGCTGAGAATCACTGGAGTGGAAGAGCCCTTGGTCTTCACCATCGACATACACAAATATTGCTTAACTCTTACAGTATCTGTTTTGTCTAATCTAATAATCTGGGTTCTGGAAGACAGATCTGAGATGGTTGCTTTCCTTTTCAGAAATTGATCCACAAAGTTTTGAGGGAGAGGGAGTAGTATCCATAAATCAGACACTAGACTCAACAGCACTCTCCTGATCCCCTCATTATGCCTTTGCACAAGATCAATTCAGTACTAGATGGGGAGAAAAGGGCAAAAGTGGGCTTAATTTTTATTTCTCAGATTTTGGGGGGTGGGAAGGAGGAGGAGAAATAAATAATGCAGCCTTGCTTGCCACAAGGGAAAATGTTACAGTTCCTATGTGCTGCTCTCATCTACTGAGGCTCTGACTTCTTTGAATCAGAAGCGATGCAATGAGGCTATATCTCTGGAATATACCAAATGCCTTCTCCAGCCCACTTCTACCCTATCATGGAATTCAGACATAATTTAAAGGGACCAAGTTTCTCTGTATCACCCCTGAGTGAAATAAACCGGAAAGAGGAAAACAAATGTATATTAACACATATATGTGGAATCTAGAAAAATGGTACAGATGAACCTATTTGCAGGGCAGGAATAGAGACATAGATGTAGAGAACGGACATGTGGACACAGGGAAGGGAAGGGGAGGGTGGCATGAACTGGGAGATTGGGATTGACATAAATGCACTGCCATGCTTAGCATAGACAGCTAGCAGGAACATGCTACAAAGCACAGGAAGCTCAGCTCAGCGCTCTGAGATGACCTAGATGGGTGGGATGCGGGGGCGGGGGTTTGGGAGGGAGGTCCAAGAGGGAGGGGATATAGGTATACATATATCTGATTCACTTCATGGTATAGCAGAAACTAACACAACATTGTAAAGCAATTATACTCCAATAAAAAAATAATTTAAAAAAATAGCATGACAGCATGATGTCATATAATAAGATTATATCCAGAGAGGCCATATGATATGGTGGAAAGCAGAGTTTGAATCCCCGATCCAACAGTTACTAGCTGTAGGTACTCAGTTTAAGAAAGTTAACCTAAATCCAATTTTTATTGTCCATAAAATGGAGCCAATAAATAACCTTTCTCAAAGACTCCTGAAGGGTTTAGAAATAATACACAGAAAGCACCTGACACATAATAAGCTGTCAATAGTTGTTAGCTATTATCATTTAAGAAAGAAATTTTGTTTTAAAATCCAGTCTTGAAGGTTAGTTCTAAATGAAGAAAGTTAGGTTCATCCTGGATTGTGAATACCAAGACACTAGGACAATACATGTAGACGATCACGCAAAGGAAATACCGAATGAGGTTTGCAAATGAGTGATGATTGCTGTTCAAACAAATATTTCTTGAATTTAAAGATCTAAATTATAGCTAATGGAGTGTGAAAACAGGCTCAAGGATGTATTGTACAACATGGGGAATATAGCCAATATTTTGTAATAACTGTAAATGGAAAATAACCTTTAAAAATTGTACAAAAATTTTTTTAAAAGAAAACCTGTTAAATGTTACAGGCAAATTGACAATCATAAAAAACACAGAGGATTCTTAGGGCAGTAAAATTATTCTGCATGATACTATAATGGCGGGTATGTGTCCTCATGCATGTGTTCAAACCCACAGAATGTACAACACCAAGAGTGAACGAATGTAATCTGTGGACTCTGGGTGATCATGATTGATGTGTCAGTGCAGGTTCAGGAACTGTAGCAAATGTCCCCTCCGGTGGGGGATGTTGACAGTGGGGGAGGAGACTGTACATGTGGGAGGGCAGGGGGTTAAAGAGAAATCTCTGTATCTTCCCCTTGATTTTAATGTAAACCTAAAACTGCTCTAAAAAAACAGTCTGGAAAAAAAATTCAGTATTAAAAGCTGTTACACGTCAGAGGCAAATATGCTAAATAAATAAATAAATAAACAGTGTAAAACTAAAACAAGAATAGGGTTCATTAAATGGTCAACTTTTAGTAAAAGCTCCCACAGTTTTAGTGACTGAGGTTTTCATATCTTCATGTGAGTTTATCAAGGAAGTGTTTCATTACTATTAAATGTCTACGTTTTAACTTCCTAAGTATGATTGATTGGTTATTTATAGCCCATTGAAAAATGCCAAATTTCTTTCTAAAAACCATCTCTTTTTAATAATTCATGGTTAAAGGCTCTGCTTTTCAAAAAGCCACTCAGTTTCTTCTAAAGCTCTATATACAAGATAATAATAATAATACCAACCTCACAGTGCAATTCTGAAAACCAGATGAGATAACATAGATGAGAGGGCTTTACAAATGATAAAGCACAGTGTAAATGTTATGTTTTTGCAGCTGCAGCTGCCACAGCTGCTGACTAAAAGGAATTTATCCCTGGTCATAAGGAGTGCCCATCCTCATCAGAGACACTGGGTGTGATTAAACACCATAAAGAAATACAAAGAGTTCTAGATTCAGAGGACGATGAGAAGGTGGAATGACCAAGGAAGCAACCCTTTGAAGGAGACAGGACGGGGGTTCCACCTCCCTGGCTGACAAGAGTTGGATGGAGAAGAAGCAGATGGGTACCACAGGCAGGCGGTCTGACAAAGCAGCACGGAGTATTCCAAAATAATAGGGAGACTTGAGGCACAGAGTCTGTGCAGGGGAGCCAAGTGCGAGATAAAGCTGGAAAGGAAAGTGGGTACAGATGGTGGAGAGTCGATGCCTAAAATGTCCAGAATTTTTTGAAGACAGACCAACCCTACATTTACTCTTATTATTTGCTGAGTATGTATATTACTTATATTTAATGTTATCATTCATCAACCTCCAAAACTCATTAAAAAGGCCCGCAGGTTTGGCTGAGGGTTCTTATGCTTTTGTTCATTCTGCAGTAGGTCAGAGAGAGAAAGGGAAGAGGCAGGAAATGGGCTAAAAAGAGAGAGCCGCAGACCCTGGCAACACGCCTGGAGTGGAGGCAGTTCAGCAGACAGGAAGAGAAGGCAAGCAAGGAGCCATGTAGGCTACAGGCAGGTTAGAGCAGAAACCAGGGAAAAGGAGGGAGACAAATTACTATAACCACCAATTTGCAGGGCCGTGAAACCTGAACTCTTCTGGATCCGCCTTCCTGGAGAGTCCTCTGGCTCCGAAACTTTGGGAAGGAAAACTGAAACCCATAAATAACTGGCTGTGTAACTGCAGAGTGGGATAAATGTTTCATCTTGATTAAAGGCAAAGTGGTTTTTCTGACAAAGAAAAACTGGGGCTGGCTGACTCTGCAGAGAGGTTACCTGCCTGGTTACATGTGGGAGTTTGAGAAAATTGCAAGATGCATGTTGCAAAAAGATATGTGGAGCATTAGAAGCTGGATAGGGAGAGGCAAACAAGATGGAGCACTGTCAGCAAGGCGCAAAGAGGAGATTTCACATCTTATGTTCCCTCAAACAGACAGGGGGTCAGGCTGGACCTGCTTTCCTTTGGGACTATGGTCTCAAAGTGAACCAAATGGTTGGCTGGATCATCATGACCCAACCACAGATGTCCACTGTTTTCAGCAATGTCATGGTTAATGCTCATCTGGCTTCAACCCGGACCCTGAGACCCTCTAACAACCCAATTCTGTTCTCACATGGACCATCCACTTAACCACAGTCTCAAGTGATGGACCAGAAAAACTAATAAGTTGAGTTAATAAGTGAATCCATACCTAACTGTAAACAAAACAATAACAACACATCACTACTGCTTACTAAATGAAATCCAGTGCAACTGTCTCTATAAATGGAATAAAGATTTTTTCAAACACTCATGAACCTTTAAAACAGAAGCCAAATCTGCAAGCATCCCAAAGCTACTCGACAAGCATAAAAGTTGAAGTGAAAATGTTTTCAGATCAAACCCAGCTCCATTCCAGCCAAAGCTTCCTTCTCATTCACTTGATCGAGCTCCCACTGGGGCTGTGAAGCTTCCTTCTCAGATGTAGGCTCTGCCGAGCCCAGGAGGTGATTTCAGGAAGCTTTTATCGGAGTGATGCTTACCAGGACGCTGATGCTACGTCCACTAGTAGTGTCTGTGGAGAAGTAGGTGCCACAATTCCAAGACCCTCTCCCCAGGTCTCCGTGAAGTTTAACAACAATGTGCCACTGAGGGATCTCACACCTCTGCTCATTCTAGAGAGGATCTGAGGACAGAAGGGGAAGAGGCAGCAACAGGACAGGAGAGAGAGAGAGAAAATGAGAGACAGAGAAGCAGATCATGGCAGAATGCCCAGACACGGAGGCAGGTCAGGAGACAGAAGAAAGGTCAATGAGGAGAGGAGGAAGCTGCAGGCTTGTTGGAACAGAATGCAGGAATGAGGCAGGAGGAAGAAGGAAGAGGAGGGCACGGTGATGGGACCAAGAGAGAAGCATAACTGAAGTAGGATGGAGCAACAAGGAAAGCAAACAACATGTCCTGGAAAAAGAGAGTAAAAGACAGGTTTCTGAACAACCAAACATCCTCAGAGATGGGAGATGAGAAGTAGATCAAGTGAATATTTGGTCATGACTGTTGCTCAGACAAGACCAGCAAGGAGGCTCTGACTCTGGGCCACTGATTCTTTTTTTTTTTTTTTCATTCATTGGCTGCATTGGGTCTTCGTTGCTGCACAGGCTTTCTCTAGTTGCGTTGAGCGGGGGCTACTCTTCGTTGTGGTGTACAGGCTTCTCATTGTGGTGGCCTCTCTTGTTGCAGAGCACAGGCTTCCATAGTTGTGGCATGTGTGCTCAACAGTTGTGGCTCGCGGGCTGTAGAGCGCAGGCTCAGTAGTTGTAGTGCATGGACTTAGTTGCGCAGCGGCATGTGGAATCTTCCTGCACCAGGGATCGAACCCATGTCCCCTGCATTGGCAGGAGGATTCCCAGCCACTGTGCCACCAGGGAAGCCCGGACCACTGATTCTTGAAGGGTCCTAAAGATTCACCAGGCTCTGTCTGTGCTCTCATAGCCTGCTGTCTGTTCATCAGTGAAAATGTTCTTTCCACCTCCTAAACGGAAAATTTATATTCCAAGTCCATTTATAAAATGTCTCACTCAAGTTATCATGGTCATTACACTGAGGCATCATGATATTTTATGTAAAGACATATTTTCAAGCTCGAGTAACACCACTCTCAGAGAAAACAGCAATCAAGCAACACCACAGTGCCATTAGCTACCAGAATTGTGGAGCAAGAATTGAAATTACTTAATGAAATCTGGAAACTGTCGGTTATAAATAAGTGCTTTACATATAAATAATGTCATTTTTTTTCAAATGAAAAAAGATTAGTAAACCACTCATCTTAACTGAGCTGGAATAAATCTGAGGCTGGAGCAGCAGTGTGTAGGAATAACCATGGTGAGAACCCTGAAACCCTGTTTAAAACTCAGTAACTTTCAGACTGTGTCAGCATCTGTGCCCTCCCTCACAGCTAAATTGAAATACTTTTTATTTCTAACATACTTTTCAATTGACAGGTCAAACTGGCATTTTTTGATGTCTACTTCATGGCTACATTACATGTCTACATTATTCTAGACACCCCCACATGCACGACCTCATCTAGTCTCACAACCATCTACTGCAGTAGGTGTTATTATCCCAATTTTCTAGATGAGGAGACTGACGCTGGGGGTGGTTAAGGTCACAGAGCTGGGAACTGGTAGAGCCAGGATGTGGACCCAGGGCTCTGACTCCAAGTCTGGCATCTTCTGTAAGATACCAGACTGTCTCTGTTCCTATCTCTGGCAGGAAAGGAGCTGACTAACATCCAGAAGGTAGGATGCTGGAATGTAAATGTTATCTTCTTATTCATCTATAAGCATGTCAAGCATTTCACAATAAAATATATGTATGGAATAACGTAATGGACTGAATTATGTTCCTCTAAACTCGTATGTTGAAGCCCTGACCCCCACCCCCAGTACCTCAGAATAGGATTGTATTTAGAGCAACCAAAATGTCCACCGACAGATGAATGGATAAAGAAGATGTGGTACATATATACAATGGAATATTACTCAACCATTAAAAAGAATGAACTAATGTCATTTGCAGCAACATGGATGGACCTGGAGATGATCATACTAAGTGAAGTCAGTCAAAGACAAATATCATATAATATTGCTTATATGCAGAATCTAAGAAAAAATGATACAAATGAACTTTACAAAACAGAAACATTCACAGACTTAGAGAATGAACTTATGGTTATGGGGGGAACTGTTGGGGGGAAGGACAGATTGGGATTTTAGGACAGACATGGTCACACTACTATATTTAAAATAGATAACCAACAAGGACCTACTGTATAGCTCAGGGAACTCAGCTCAATATTCTGTAATATCCTAAATGGGAAAAGAATTTGAAAAAGAATGGATACTTGTATGGGTATAACTGAATCACTTTGCTGTACACCTGTAACTAACCCATGATTGTTAATCAACTATACTCCAATACAAAATAAAAATTAAGTAAGTAAATAAATAAATAAATCAGTACTAAAATGATTCCAGACAGAGAGAGAGAGATGGGATCTTTAAGAGGTGATTAATTTACATGAGGCCATTAGGGTGGGCCCTAATGCAATCTGACTGGTGTTCTTACAAGAGATTAGGACATACCCGAGGGCACACAGGCGCACAGAGGGCTGACCATGGAAACAGGCCACAAAGCGGCAGCCATCTGCAAAAGGTGGAGAGAAGCCCGAGGATACCATCCCTGCCAGCACCTTGATCTTGGCTTCCAGCCTCTAAAACTGTGAGAAAATAAATGTCTGTTGTTTAAGACACATAGCCTGTGGCATCTTGTTGTGGCAGCTGGAGCAGACTGATACAAGTTCCTATGACGTGCCACACACTGTGCTGAGTGCAGGAATGCTACAGTAAGGAAAACAGGGTCCCCACCCTCAAGAACTTGCAGTCCTATAGGGGCTTCTCAGAAGCAAGCAGGCAATTAGAAATGAACATGCATGGTAAGTGCTACAAACGTGCAGGTGCTGAGTGCGGGAGGCATGTGAGAAGCTCGTGTAATCTGATATATGGTACGCACATGGGAGAGGAGGTCTGGCAAAACTTTAAAGAAGGTGATATCTATGCTGAGATCTACAAAGATTTCTCCCTTACACCTGGAAGAGCCTTCAATTTCCATTGACCAAATATCTTTCTATTCTTGATCCCAATTCCCCCAAATTCAGAACACATTCCTCTTCTGCCAGTCAGCTACTGCTCTGCTAGCATTTTGTTTCTACTTCAAAAACTAAGCCTGTATATGCTTTTTTAAATGCTTGATGTAGGAATTGGTTTCATGAAGTATTTAGGAATGTAAACAAAATTTTAGATGAAAAGTTGTGTGCTGCACTAGTCTCTGATAGTAAACCTAAGAATGTAAGAAAAGAATAGTTTAAAAAATTATGGTGAATTTATTCAGTGGAATATATGCAAATACTAAAATTGATTTTAAGACTATTTAATGGCATGCAAAAATGCTGTGCTATAATATAAAGCCATTATAATTTGCTTAATATAGATATGCAGTTTTAAAAGTTCAAAATATTAAGTGGTTATTTCAGGCTTATAGAATTGGGCAGTTTTTATTTATTAGTTTTTAAAATAATTCCTATGTTTCCAAAATTTCTAGAATTATATATATATATATATTTAGTATAATTATATATACATATATTTAATGTTAGAAAAGAAATTTTTTCCAGAAGGCTCAGGAAATTATCTGATTCTTTCAAACACAGTATATAGTTCTTCCAGTTTTTAGAACCAAACTATCCACATTAGCTTTATTATATATCAACAAGCTGTTATCAGTTTTAACAATCATACTTGTTCTAAGAGATCTGAGTTTTAGTTCCACCTCTTACTAGGTATATTTCTCAAGTGGAAGTTACTTAAATTCTGGGCCTCAATTTCTTCATCTTTAAAGCAAATAACAATTTCGATGACCATCACCGGGTGGGTGGGAGGATCCAATCAGATGTCCGGGAAGGCGCACGGCAGACTATAAAGAGCTGTAGTAAAGTGAGGATGACGATGGTTATTATTCCTATTGACTTACATGGTGCTCCTTTGAACAAGTCAATGTCAGCTGAAGATGACAAGAGGTTTTGAAAAACCTCTAATCATCTGGTCATCAATATATTTGTTTGTTCTGTGTCAATGTGGCCCAGACCATGTTAAGTAGGCGCCTGTGGGGCAGGGATCGTATACATTTGACATGGTTTCTCATAGGTTGTGAATGGAATGCACAATGCCAAGTGCTTACCTCAGAAAATACCTTTCACAGACACACAACCAACATGAGTGTTACACCATCATTGCAGGCCACCTCCTCAGAGCAGCTGCCTGAGTGCCCAGGAGGCCAGGCCATCAGGAAATCCATGAGGGTGGTGGGTCAGAGCATGGAAAAGCGGGAAAAAACGCAGTCAACACTTACTAGGTAAAAGCCCTCTGGGGGCAACCCAGCCTCAAGGGATAGAAACACCTCTACTAAGCATTACATGAGAGAAGCTCTTTCAGATCCTGGGAGAAAGATACTGACCCGATCAGATGTAGCATGTTATCAAGATTTTCCCACCTAGCCTGCCTAGACGTGCTCCACACGAAAGAAAGAATGAAGGCAAGGACATGCAGGTCCTTGGAAGTGCCCTGAGATGACCTCTGACCCCCAGGGCAATTGTTCAGACCAGGCAGGCAAGGACCTGAAATCATATTTTCCACAGCTGGGTTAGAAGAAGGACATCTAGAATTTTCTTTTCTTTTTGCCTCCCCACCCCCACCACTACCTCTCTAACTCCCCGACTTGCCCCTCTTCCTTCTTTTCCTCTCCCCCTCTCCTTCTTTCCTGGATGTAAATGTCTGTCTCAACTCTGAGAGTCCAAAACATGGAGCATCTGAATATTTCAATAAAACAGCATTTCTCCAAAACCGTTCTACACCTTCAGCTTCTCAAGCTAAGACTATAACATCTTTCCTTCCTGCTCTTCCATACTCTGTCCAGGAGAAGCAGGTACTTCATTTTTTCTGGAGACTCTATCTTGATCCATGGCGGTCTACCATGAATCAGCTGGTCTTTCTCAGACCTCAGCACACAGGCTTCAGGTGTGAAGAAGCTGCCTGTGTACAATTGGGTGCTGAAAGGAGACCTTCTATCTTTTCCTAAGGCAGCCACATTATGTCATTTGTAAAAGGAACCACAGACCAGGACTGGCACGATATGCATACATTATACCCAGGGTATCATACATCACACCTAAGAGCCCAGGATAACATGGTAACAGGAACATCCAAACCTGCAGCTTTTCAGTCTATCATTCTTCTCCGTGTGGTATTAACCTAAAAAGAATTTCCGGGGCCCTTGGCAATCTGTTGTCTAGAGACACCTTTAATTTCCTTAGCTAATTCCCAGCAGCACAGCCACCTGAACTCCTCCACAACTGTCTCCAGCTCCTCCCACATGGTGTCTTGCCCAGATCTGAATCTCTTTCACTACACTCTTGAGGTGTCTTCATAATAATCCAATCTGGAGTAGCCCAGGGGGCTGTTAGTCTGTGAGCACATGTTCCCCTCTGCTGGACAAAACACAAAGACACGTACACGGCTGGGAAAGGACCACAGAATTTTCCAAAAGGAACATCTAATTCACTGCCCCCGCTTTGTACAAGAGAAAGACAAGCCGTGAATCAATAAATTCGCAGAAGGAATTGGAGGCAGAGGCTCTAGCTCTGTCCTTCATGTCAAGTGCCATCATTACTCTGTGTTCTTCAATAGTTTGACTCACAAGAAGAGAGGACTATACGACTGAGTTCTCAGAGGTCTCTAGGTTCTGTGTTAAAACACTCTCCAAGGTGCAGCCATCGATGAAGAAGTAAGGTGTTGGTTGAAAGAGCCCTGGGCTGGGAGTCAGAGAGCCTGGTCTCTAGTTCCAGTTCTAGCACCAACAACCTCTGCGATTCTGGGTAAGACATGTAAAAGTCTCTGCGTCTCCCTGTCCTCATGCGTAAAGTGAAAGAGTTAGAAGTGATGAGCTTCTGAGGGAGCCTCTCACAACATGAACCCGTAAGTTCTATGACTGTACACGAGCAGGTGAAGGAGTGCAAACAGGATCAGAGCATTGTAGAGGAAAACACATTAACTGGAATGCTGGAGACCCCACCCTAATCCTGGCTCTGGAAGCAACTAGCTACTTGACCTTAGGAAAGTCAGTTTATCTCTCTGGAACCCTATCTTCTGCATAGGAATGGAGCTAGATGATGTTGGGAGGAAGATTACAGCTTCTCAACGCCTAAGTTTCTACAATTATGAGTAATCATAACTGTGGGCACCACTGATGCTTTCTTCAAAGGATCCTGAAGCCACAGGGGCATGTTTATACATCTTTGGGCAAAGGAGGGAGCCATTAACCTTTCTACTTGTTTTATTATAAGTATAACCAAGAATTGACACATCAAACTACTTGCTTAGAGTTCAGAAGAGCTCAAGCAGATGTGCTTCCTTCCAATCTGTGTGATGGACAAGACATTAGTCCAAGGCACTGCCATCAAACCATGAAGCTTATGTAAGCCATGCTACAGAACAGCCAGGAAGCCACTGCTTTCTGTGAATTAAGAAGTAGACCTAGGGCTTCCCTGGCGGTACCGTGGTTAAGAATCTGCCTGCCAATACAGGGGACACGGGTTCGATCCCTGGGCTGGGAAGATCCAACGTGCCACAGAACAGCTAAGCCCATGCGCCACAACAACTGAGCCTGTGGCTGTCGAGCCCTCGAGCCACAACTACCGAAGCCCGCATGCCTAAAGTCCATGCTCTGCAGCAAGAGAAACCACCGAAATGTGAAGCCCACACACCACAACTAAAGAAAGCCCACACGCAGCAAAGAAGACCCAAAGCAGCCAATAAATAAATTAATTAATTTTAAAAAGAGAAATAGACCTAATAAATTACCAGACTAGATCCCTAATTCTACTCATTTTAAACGGGGTTGTAGGAATTGACAAAGTTTAAAAGACGAGTTGAAACCAAACAACGGCAAGGACGCCCTTGGGTGGCCTATGGATGATTCCGGAAGCAGTGGGACAGGGTGGCACTGAGCTAACAGTTCCAGCCCATCTCACCCCAAACTATGCAATAAGCAATCTAAATAAAAAGTGTGTGCTTGCCATGCAGAGGCAGTTTCAAAACAAGTTCTCTAACTGCATCAGCACCCCACTTTATACTTGGCTACTCTTATGCAAGCTTTCGGATCTGCTGCAGACATTAGGGGAAACAGCAGTGGTTGAGGAGAGCTTCATGACCAACTGTTGGACTGTCGGCCACAAGGTCAAGTGGAAGGGCACTGAAAGGAAAAAGAAAACTGCGACCCTGGAAGAGTTGCTTAACCCCTCCAACATTCAGCTATTCTGCCTTTCCTTAAAAAAACTTAGAAAAGCAATACATTTGAGTCACAATTTTTTGCACTAAAATAAAGGCATCCTGTGCATTTGAAATATCTGCTTTACTGAGTTTCTCCCTTCAAATTATCTTCTGATGCACCCCCCCCCCCCATTTGATCCTGTGAGGAAATTTTTTTTTAAGTATTACAATCCAGAGGATGCGCTGTTTGACCCGCACACACCAAGACCAATGAGCACTTTAGATGTTAAAGACACAACTATTTGAGGACCCTCTCCCAGAAGTTTCTCAACATAATTTTTATTTCAAAAGGCCAGTGTCAAGTTTTGAGTATCTTTAGAATGGCACTCTTGCCATTAAGTCCTCTTTTGTAGGGCTGTGTTCTTGAAAATCAGAATATTGACTTTAAATCCTGGTACAAACCAAACACCAGTGGGAAAACCTCACAAGTAGATGAACAGAGCACAGAATAACCCAGTTAGAAGAATGTGTGCTCTGTCTGTCGGCCTTCCCTGGTGCTGCCTCTTGTTGGCATCAAGTAGGAAAGATTCCTTTCACACCTGACACAGGTATGCACTGTTCTTCTGAAATATGAGAAAGCGATCCCCTGAGGAACAAGGAGGCCTCTTGGAAGGGGTGAGTGAAGCTGAGAAACTAAAAAGCTTAGCTGGCAAGGCACGCAGTAGGAAGTGACTCTCCGTGGAATGCTCCTGCAATCGGGTTACCTTCCCAGGGTGACGCAATATTCTAAAACATATTACTTAAAACTGGATAGAATTATCATTGTGCATCATATACCAATACTAATTTTCTCATCTATGGACCATAAAACCATGCAACAGACTTAGGCACTACCTATTCTTGAACTGCCTTGTTTTGGCCCATCACATATATGCCCTGCGAACATAGTACAGAACTTACTGATGACTTTATGTTTTGGTCCTCACCCCTCTAGGATGGATGTGAGCTCGATGAACAGGGATTAGCTTTTATTTTTGGTCTGTTTGTCCACTGCTGTGTCCACTCTACCTATATCAGTGATGAATCCATGATAGGTATTCAAACAATACTGTGGGATGAATGATTTTTAAGTGCCTCACAGATATAAATACAAATAATCACAGTGAAAGAGCTGTGTTCACTGTTACAGTTCAGAGAAGATGGGTCCATGGCCACAGGGGACACGGCAATGTGGTAAAATGGGAGGACAGGTGATTCAACATCAGAGCCTGTGTGTGCTATGTGCTTAGCCAGTTACCCTCTCTGAGTCCTGTTCCATCCTCATTTAAATGGAGATGGCCTTCTCTGCTTCGGGAAAAGGATTGTGAGGAATCACACAGCAAGTACATGGTCTTGAAGAGGTTTGAATCTCTTGGGAACTGATGAAAAACACACATTTTATGCACACGTACTGCACACCCACATAGACGAGGACAGAAACGTGAGCACAAAGAGGGAAGGGTTTGGGAACAATTTCAAGTAGGAATGGAAAGTAAGTGCCCACTTCTCAGTCTCTGGAATAGTTCTCAAACTGCTGCTTCCTAATTATGAACAGTGATATTTCAGGATGCACGTGTCTAAGCAAGTGATTTCCTTGATGAACAATGTTATAATTATTTCATTCTGAAAATAGATCAAGGGTCAGGTTCAGGGGTCCATAGTGTTTTGGATCCAAAATTGAGGAAGGTCAGTACAACCCTATCCAAAGAATGCTTTCTCTCTAATTCTTAGCACCTATGTTAAATGCAGTTTATCTGCTATACTGAATGCAAGACCCTTAAATCCTTTCTGGAACAAGTAGGAAATATACAATTAAATAAATAAGTGATTTAAAAAAAAGCAGGTAGAAATATACCCACCTGGGGGTTGGGTATATTTACTCACGGGGACTTTTATGAGGCTCTGACGATAACGCATGTGGACATTACGTGTAAGTAGTCACGTGTACCCACAGATGTGACTGTAGTTGGTAGTTCTTGTCCACAGCTTTCATTATCTGACACCCTCTCCATTCCCTGCTGCAGCAAGACCCTTCACGGTCACCACCATCCTGCACCTAAGCCGCTCTCCCACACTTGCCCCTTCTGGTTGAAAGAGACAGGCAAGGTAAGAGTTTCAGAAGCATTCTGGAATGTTACCTTTCTTCTCTCTGCCCACTTTGAATGAGAGGGGTAGCTGTATGGTTCAAAGAAGAAAAAGGAAACCTACATGATTCTGAACTAACGTCGTTCCCAAAGAGTGGGCATGACACTGATTGGAAAAGTCCTCGATTCATGAGCCAGTGTTTACTGATATCACCAAGGATGTGTCCTGGCATCCACATTTCTTCCCAGGGAGGATTCTGATTTTGCATCATAGTCCACTGAATAAATTAATGTTCCTACCAAAAGTGCACAATGTATTTTCTTCCCATGTACCATGTGAGATGCTCACACATTTCTTTATACAGGGGAATGGCTTCCTGATGTGATCACGGGCCTCAGGGAAACTAGGGGAGCCCCAGGTACTGCAGCCTCTTAAAGGACCCCCCACCACGAGGCCCCCTCAACAGGTTGCCCTACTGCTCTGGTTCCAGTTTTTCACTCCCTTCCCTGCCACCAATGACAGAAGGGACAGGGATGAGGGAGGGCGATGAGGGACAACAGCTGCAGCTGGTTAGACCTGGGTTTGACTCTGGGTTCTGCCACTTCTTGGCTGGGTGACTCTGCAATTAGTTTCCCTTCCCCGACTCTCTGTCCCTCATCTGTAAAATGGGGATAACAGCTATCACAGGAATTGTGGTCTGAATTAAATGTAATATTTATCAAGTATCCAATTCAGTGGCTGATGCATAAGTGTTCAACAAACAGCCGTTGTTGCAGTTACTGTTGTTTTTAGCCAATGCCCACGCTCTGTTTGTACGACCCAGGAAGGGCCGAGATCACTAGAGGAAAATGAAAGGAATGGAGAAACGTGAGAAGAGAAAATAGGCAAGTGCCAACACTGGGAAAAGGCCTCCAGGAACGGCTCAGTCAGCGGGAACACTATCATGGATCACCCGCACTGCGGAACTAGGTTTCTATCAGGTAATCAATCTGAAGAGGAGGAGGGTAGAGGATGCCTCACCGCCTGCTGGCGGCTGGACTCTGCAGCTGTTGCTCCTTCTCCCCACAAGCTGCCTCCGTTTCATCTTTCTTCCCTCTTGCCAATGCAACGTGCCGCCTATGCACACACGGACGCTCCTACATTCCCGTCACTTCCTCCTTTGCCATCCCCGCCCCAAGACCAACCCGTGTGTCCCCCAAAGCCTTGCCCAGAGCCATACTGCCTTCCCCTTGTCTCGCTCCTCCACGTGGACACACAGAGCTTGAATTAGCGTGGAAATTCTACATTTTCATGTTTTACTAGGTAACCTGACTCCTGCTAGCAGTGAGGATACCACGGCTGTCTGTCAAACTGGGTACACAGCTTTGATGATTCTAATCAACAGAGGTCTCGAAGTACGAGAGCTATGAATTAGGGCTCCTGGATGCATTCAGAGCTTACCCCCGCTATGGCTATGTCCCTCCCTGTAGGAGGAGATGACGGACGTAGCAGTGGGAGAGGCAAGAGAAAGGGCTCCGGGCAAACGGCATGAGAGCAGGTCCCAAACTCTGCTCTGGGCCTTTGCCATCTCGGACCTAACCGAAAAGGCACCTCCCATGGCAAGTATGCAGAGATCTTCTTCATGAAATTTCACACCCTCTCTACTCTGTCAGAGGGTGATGTGCCTGAGCTTCAGTCATCCCACAGAATGTTCTCTGAGCTGGCAGATGGATGGAAACCAGAGGAAAGGCGAGGGAGTGGGGGGCAGGAAGAGAGAGCTCACCCCGAGAGCACACTCCAGACTTGAGAAACGCTGCTGAGGAGCCTGGCCACCCAGCTGGGTACTCAGAGAATCCAGAACAGCAGGCTTGAGAGCCTTTGCAACAGGTCACATGCCGAACCTCCTCATCCAACAGACAAGAAGGATGAGGTTCCTGGGAAACTGACTTCGCAAGACCACTCAGCAAAGCGGTCAGTGGCCAGGTCAAGACTAAAACACCCAGTTTGCTCTAGGAAAACTGGAAGCTTCTATACATTTTAAAAGCAAGCTTTTGTTTGTTTGTATGTTTTCTCTGAGACAGATTCCTCCGTGTGTGTGTGTGTGTGTGTGTGTGTGTGTGTGTGTGTGTGTGTATGGTCAGCTCTCCAAAACTTTTTCTAATGAATATTCCCAAATGCACACAAAAATAGAGAGGACCATATAATGCAGCCACACAAACCCATGACCCCAACAAAACAGTTATCAAGACGTGCCACACTTGCTTCGTCAAATCCTTCCCTTTATTTTCACTTAAGTGTCGTGAGATCATTACCAGACACGATATTGTTTCGCCCCTGCACACCCCAACATGCACCTCTTTAAAAATGTGGATATTTTCTTACACCAGTGATTCTCGTAGTTTTACTGGGCCCCACTCGGCGGAGTTTCTTATTCAGTTCGCTGGGGGTGGGGCTGAGGATTTTCATTTCTAACGTATTCCTGGGTGATGCTCGTGAAGTGAGTCCGAGGCCACACAATGAAAACCACTGTCTTACACACTCACGATGCCATTATCATACCTAACAGGTTTAACAGTACACCTCAGTATTACCAAATATCTACCTATATTCAATTTTCCTGTTTGTCTCAGAAATGTCTTTTTACAGACGGCCTATTTCAATCATATTTCAAAGTCCACACATTACATTTGGTTGCTATGTCTCTTAAGTTTCTTATAGATATTTGCCATATCAATCAGTCTCCCCTCCCCCTCTTAATCTGTCTCTTTTGTTTACTGCCTTATAAACTCATCAGCGTTGCTAAGAGACTAGATCTTAATTGTTCTCATCACAAAAAAGAAACAATAATTACATGATGTGATAGAGGTGTTACCTAATACTATGACAGTAATCATACCGCAGTATATAAATGTATGAAATCAACACGCTGTACACCTTAAACCTACCCAGTGAGGTTTAATTGACATAGAACAATTTTAAAATAAAGCACCCAGTACAGAACCACCTATGGGCTTATCTGTTTGCCTGCTCATGGTGTTTCTTAACTTATCCTCTAGTTTCTACACTTCCTGTGAACTGGAAGTTAGCCCTGGATGTTTGATGACCTATAGATTCAGCTCTTTGGCAAGAACACTCCATAGCCCCATCGATGGGGCTAAGCTCAGATCTGGAACGTATATTCTAAAATCCTACCTTAACTATTTTTAATCCACTTTAAAATAATTCATGCTCTTTCTACTACAGCATGCCTTCCTCTGAAGGAAAGAAATAATTTCTCAGATGCCTCAATAAGCCACACACTCGGGACCCAGTTCTTGATCACACTGGTCAGTTTAAACATTCAATCCAAGTATAATAAAACCCTACATAAGTTAACATTTATTCCATGAAATGCCTGCAATCTGATGAGGAAAATTATTTAGTTTCTAAACAACGAAGTCTGCTATTTGTAGCTACTACTGTCTTGAAACCCACCTCTAAGCTACTCAGATGCCACCCGAAGCATCCTCTGGCACACACCAAAAGGGAGGAGCCTGCCTCTCAAACCAACAGGCAGGGGACCTGTGAGCCGAAGAAAAACACAGCAGGCTGTTTGGGGATGAAATGGGATCTACTGGATAAAAGTTATGAGGATGAGCCAGCAAGTAGAATTCATTTTGAGAATAAATTTCGATTCCTAACATCTTACAAACATGTATGGCATTTTAAGGCATTATGGTAGATTAGACTTTTATGAAAATGGTTTATATTGACAAAATGACCTTCTCAGTCATGAGGAAACACTTACCTAATTGAGCGATTTTTTTAAAAAATTCAAAGGATAAATACACAGAAGCCATATGAAACTGTACCGGAGCTGTACCTTCAGCTAACCTCATTGCTTTTCACACACAGGCATGAGATGGTGGGAAAAGCACAGATGCCTAAGGGTTAAATGAAATTCCATGTAATTAGCCTAGTACAGTTGGTGATGCCATAATTAATGTCAATTCCTCATGTCTCATTCACTCTATTTTATGAACCTTATTGTTGGGTTTTCTAGAATTCTACGCCTAGGGAAGGTAGTAAAGAAAAACTGAGTTCTGGCAGTCCATTGATCAGTGACGAATAGATTCTTCTAATCTCTTCTGTTGAGATGGAGGACTAGGAGAGGTGAGAGGATGCCTTGGTCAATGTGGACAGATACAATAAACTGTGTACGCTGGAGAAAGTTTTGCAGTCGTTTAAAAAAATAACTTTGAATTATAATAATCAACTCTGAGCAGCAGTGGGGCATTGATCAAAAACATTTTAGATAAGATTTTCATGGGCAGGAATGAAATACTTCAGTAATGCAGGGTCATATTTATTGAACCAGTAAGCAGTACTGCTGGAGAAAAAAATATTTTCTTATCAGCATTTTTTAACATTCCTGTATTCATTAAAAAAACATTGGTACTGATGTCATGCACAGCACTCTTGGTTGGAAATATTCCTTGTTAAAGCAGCATACTGTAAGAGCTACTGTTTATTCTGGTTTCACTTGTCCTAGGCATAATAATATTATTTACAATAATTAGGTAAGGTCTCTTAATCTGTTATAACATTGCCCAGGACAGGGACTATTCTTTAAGCTATGACTTTATGGTGACAATAAAATAATTAATTGATAGTGAAGAACTATATACAATTCAGTTGCATAAATAAATGCAACACATTATAAATGATAAATGACACAGTGAGTTTTGATGGAAAATTCTAAATCCTCTTCATAAAAAACCAGTTGAGGAACTTCCTTGGTTGCGCAGTGGTTAAGAATCTGCCTGCCAATGCAGCAGACAAGGGTTCAATCCCTGGCCCAGGAAGATCCCACACGCCACGGAGCCAACTAAGCCCGTGGGCCACAACTACTCAGCCTGCTCTCTAGAGCCTGTGAGCCACAACTACTGAGCCTGTATACCACGACTACTGAAGCCCGCACACCTAGAGCCTGTGCTCTGCAATAAGAGAAGCCACCACAATGAGAAGCCTGCACACTGCAACGAAGAGTAGCCCCCACTCGCTGCAACTAGAGAAAGCCCGTGTGGAGCAATGAAGACCCAATGCAGCCAAAAATAAATACAATTTAAAAAAAAATTATTTAAAAATTAAAAATAAAAATAAAAAAACAATTGAAAACCCACTGCCAATGCGTCTATGAGAACAGTCTCGGTTAATGTCAAATCTGGTATAGAATCTACTTTATCCGTTGCTCAGGTACTGTGATCATCCCTTTCTGTGGTCCCGTGCCAGCCTTCACTGGTTTTAGTTGCTCCTTTGCACCAGAAACATGATAAATATGGGCAGAAAATGATCAGCTTCTGCTTATGAAATTGATTAAAGTTCCTGTTAAGTACCAAATCTTTACCAGAATCTGGAAGGAGGTTTGCTCCCTCCCATATGCTCTATAAAATGTTCACTCACTACCGAATTTATTCACCACCAGATTTATTTATGCTGGTTGGGTACTGGGAATGCAAACATGAAAAATACAGAACCTGTACTAAAGAAATTCACGGTCTACTGATTCCAGCTACTAGAGAATCTGCCCATCGGTCTTTTCTGAACATTTATATGGAAATCCAGCAATCCTTTCACTACGCTGTTTCTATAAAGAAGTGTGGTGGGGAAAAAGGCAGAGGAATTTGTTGTGGAAATGAGAAACACACTTCCCTGTCTTCACTGGCACATCAAATTATGACCAATTGTTTTGAATATGCAATCAAAAAGTAAGTTTTTTAAAACACATACCGCAGGACAGTAACAGCAAGGTATTTAAAGCTTCAATGAGATCAATAGGAAACGTAGATGTCAGCACCAAAAAGAAAAACGTTACTAGCTGTCGCAGTTTCTTTTGGTACATCCCAGAGACATGATGGTTCACAGTGTGCCTGACTGGGCCTGGCATCTTAGTTATTCTTCATAAGAACTCTATGAGGTACATTTTGTTATTATTCACAAAGCAGAGAAGAGAAAACTGAGACTGAGAGGTTGTATAACTTGCCTTAGACAGCAAGAGTTCAGACGTGAGCACAGATGTGAGTACCCATGTTCTTCCATGACGCCTCCTTCAAACCGTACATCCATTTAATCAAGTAACATATGATGTGAACAACAATAATTTATTTAGCTTCTATAAATCATAGCTTACGAAGTATCTGAAGTACAGAAAACACATCTATGTAGATTAACGAATGAGATTCCTAGGAACCCTTCCGAAAGACAAGATGGCATTTTAGTCATAGATCACTTTTAAGGGACAAAAAAAAAAAATGAAGAAAACCTTCTTTGCTAAGCAACACTTCAAGCATCAGCTAACTTTGCAAGACCAGCAAAGTCTGGGTGAATTCTCAAAGAATCAAAATATTTAGAGGTGAAAGATCCTCAAAGATTTATTGTCCTCAGAGATTTATTCTGTTATTTAATCAATGAGCAGATGGAACTCCTGGGATATTACTAATTATATTTCAATTATCATATGAGATTATTATATACAACAAATTATTTATTATGTTACATAATTAGCAAGTAAATTTTTAATTTACTTTTCAAACGTTTCCCTCTTACTCCATACTGACCATGAGCCTAAATAATTACAGTGCTCTGGAATGGAATTGTTTTATCCTCTTGAGTTTAGGTGCCAATGAAAGTTAATTATTAATGGAACAAAGGCCACCAGGCAATTGCTTATTGGGGAAATTTCAAGGGCTCCAAAGTAAATATGTAAATAACCATTGTAACTCAAATTCCCTGAAAATCCAAATAAGTTTCTTGTTACCTTCAAACTGGTGGTGGGGACAATATATGGAGAAAAGGAAAGAACCAAAATCTAAGTTAGAAGATCTGGACTATTCTAGCACTAAACAGAACACTTCGGATGGTACCTTACTTATTTTACCTGTACTATAAAAGCACTAGGCCAAAGGATCCTTCACAGCTTTAATATTTTATAATCACTGTTTAGAGGCAACAAATATCAACTAAATCATATACTCCCTTGCGGAGTTTGTAGAACTGCTCCTGGCTTTTAAAAAAAGAAATAAGAAATTTTTAAAATGCCCTGAGGGTGTATGCTTCCAAAGACTTAGATTTCCAGAGGGAGATATTTTATTTTTTTTAAATATGTCAACATATTTTATCTCTCTAGACAAAATATTTCGTTTCTTTCATTTTTTTCAGGATTAAAAATAAATCTTGATAGTATCACTAATGCAGCAATATGCGTAGAAGAAAAGCAATAAAAAACCAAGGAGGGGCTTCCCTGGTGGTGTAGTGGTTAAGAATCCGTCTGCCAATGCAGGGGCTATGGGTTCAATCCCTAGGCTGGGAAGATCCCACATGCCCCGGAGCAACTAAGCCCGTGCGCCACAACTACTGAGCCTGCACTCTACAGCCCGAGAGCCACAAGTATTGAGCCATATGCCACAGTTACTGAAGTCTGCGTGCCTATAGCCCATGCTCCGCTACAGGAGAAGCCACTGTAATGAGAAGCCCATGCACCACAACGAAGAGTAGCCCCTGCTCTCCGCAACTAGAGAAAGCCTGTGCACAGAAACGAAGACCCAATGCAGCCAATAAATAAATAAAGTGATTAATTTTTTAAAAAAGAAATATAACATTTAGTTTGTCCCTATGCAACTTTCTACCTATGGTGAAAGGAACCAGCTTATCTGCTATCCTCTTTAATTAAATTGAGGGCAGGGACCACATTTAACTATATGCTCCACTGCAGGTAATGAGAAATTAAAAGCTTCTTTCAAAAGTAGAGTTTATCTTGAATTCACTTTAGTAGACACATTAAAAAGAAAGCAAAGCAACCACTGCAGAGCCTTTGACTTTTCAGCCCTCATTTTAAGGGGGTCTGATCTTCAGAAAAAGCCACTGGGGCAAGGAACTGGTTCATTTATCTAATATATATTTACTAGTCAAGCACCAGACATGACGATAAATGCCACAGGCACACAGAGAAACATCCTATGATTCCTGCCATCCAGGGGCTCATAATCTAGTTAGTGTCAGAGACTCACATGCAAACAAATAATTATGATACCAAGTGTTCTGAAGTGAAAGAAGCACAAAGTACCATCTGGAATATATAAGAGGAAATGCTTAACTCTAACTAGGACAGCTAGGAGAGCTTCATGGAAAAGATGACATGCGTGCTAGGTATTGATGGATGAGTAGGTTGTTTCTCACGGAAACAGCATGTGCAAAGGCAGATACAAAAAAAGGAAGGGGAGAAGGAAAAGAAGGGAAGAAAAAGAAGTATCATAAAATACATTTTAAATAATTGTTTCCAACCTGAAGTGTCTGAAATAGGATCTTATTTTCATTGTCATTTTCCTCATTGTTTGTGAGGCTGAGCATTTTTCCACTCATTCATAAACTCACTCATCATTCAGATTTTCTCTAAAGTGAACTGGCTATTTTCTTCTCCTGGGTATTTTGCCTTTTATTTACTAATTTAAATGAATTCTTTATATAGTCTCTTTGTTAGTCACAAGTGCTGCAAATATCTTCTCCCAGTTTTCCTTACTACTTCTTAAAATGATATCATTTGTCATAGTCAGAAGATTTAATTTAAATTTCAGATTATTTTAATACAGACAAATTGACCAATAATCTTCTTTATGGTTTGTGGTTTTAAGCAACCCTTGCCTAATCCTTGCATATTTTCTACTAAGAGCTATCAAGTTTTGCTTTTCACAGCTCAGTTCTAAATCCACCTCAAATAGATTTTGTGCATGGCGCGAGGTTTATTTTTTCTTTCCATATGGCTAACCAATTGGCCCAGCATCATTTATTGAATAATTTACCCTTTCCCAGTCTTTGAAATGTCAGCTGTTGCAGGCAAGATTCTCGGGGAAATGAACTGAGAGATTTCCATGCAGAAAGTTTAGTGGAAAGTGCTCTTGGGAACAACACCTATAAGACAGTGAGGGATGCAGGGCTGGGCAGATGATGATGCAGCCACAGCAGAGGCTTCAGCTGATCACACAGGGAGCGCTGAAGCTGGGATGTGCCTTCAGGGTTGTTTCCTGCACAAGACAAGGATTGGGCTTTGGTACCATCACACACAGACTGGTCATTGGATAGGGCTGCCCCTGAGGAGTGGGTGGAATCTCCAGTGAGGCAGCTCTCTTAGGCAGAGGGCAGGGCCAGGGGAGGCACTCAGCTGTCAGCCACCAGCCAGCAAGACTCTGACAGTTGGGTAGCTAAGGGAACTAGGGCTTTGATCTTGACAGGAGGATCTGGGTGGCACACACAGCATTCACTACACGGCCTTTGTCATGTACCTCCTTTCCAATTTTACTGGCTCACTATTCTTTTGGATTCTTTTTCCTATGAAAAAATTTCCAAATAGGTCTCCATCCTGGTCCCCTGCATGTAATCCAATGTGTCAGCAGCCCCCTTCAAATACATACCCCTAATTACACCAAAACCTCCAGATTCATCAGACTATGTAGAGTACAGTAGCGCATCTTCTCCTCTGACATGAATATCTATCACTAATGGAGCCTGGCTTTTTACTTTCAACAACCACATTACCCAACTGGCTCCAAATCAATATGTTGTCAACTAAAGCTGAAACCGAATTCTCCTATGTTCTTTACTTGTAAGTGGCTATTTTAATCTAAATGCAGTATGTTTCCAGTATCCTCTTGATTTTAATCTTGTTCCATCTAGGTTAGGAAGAATTAATACTCCTTGATTCTGTCACCTAACACCTCTCTCCACTCAGTTTTTCTCCAAAGGTGATTAAGAACGCCAACAAGATGTTGAGGAGAAAAGATCTGGACAGGACAGGGAGTGGTGATGAGTCTGTGATATGCCCGTGACACCCTTCTACGTTTTGACACAGGTCCATTCATCAGCACTCTGACTATAACTGGACTCCTGGTTGCAGACTCAGCATGTTGTTTTTGTTGTTGTTGTGGTTAAATTTATTTTATTATTTATTTACTTTATTTTTGACTGCATTGGTTCTTCCTTGCTATGTGCAGGCTTTCTCTAGTTGTGGTAAGTAGGGGCTACTCTTCATTGTGGTGTGCGGGTTTCTCATCGTGGTAACTTTTTTTGTTGCCGAGCTTGGGCTCTAAGCACGTGGGCTTCAGTAGTTGCAGCATGCTGGCTCAGCAGTTGTGGCTTGCAGGCTCTAGAGCGCAGGCTTAGTAGCTGTCGCATGGGCTTAGTTGATCCGAGGCATGTGGGATCTTCCTAGCCCAGGGATCGAACCCATATCTCCTGCATTGGCAGGCAGATTCTTAACCACTGCGCCATAGGGAAGCCCCCAGCATGTTTTAATAGAGCAGTTGTCTTCCTAGTCACTTGAGGCAGGAACCTTCCAGTGATCCTTGACTCTGTTTTCTCTAACTGCAGATCCAATCAAATTTATATAGTTCTGAGTTCACAGTATTTTGGAATCTATCGCTTGTTACCACTAACATCAAGACCATCACAGAGCTGTTTGATTCTTACCTCTGTTTTCAATTGATCACCTTCTCACTACTGCCAAACCTATTTGCCCTGAAATACAAGGCTGAGAAAGTCATGACCTGTTATTGGTTCCCCACCTGAAAGAGATGACAGTAAATAGTGCCCTTGGGGGATGAAAACATAAGTGCAGCTTCCCAGGATATAGTCTGCAGAGGATGTCCACTTAACTGTGGGCCTCTTTGGTATACAGACGATTAGGATCACTAAGGATAATCAAGAAGTGATTGCTCTTTTCAAGGTTGCTATTTGTAACCATAAAAAGAAGTCCTTATATTTGTAAAGCACTCTCATGTATGTCTCCTCATTTAATTCTCACAGCAACTCCGAAAGAGTGGTGTTACTAACCCATTATTAAGTATGAGAGATGATGAGGTTGTATCTCACAGTCACATTGCCAGTAATGGAGAGAGGCAGGATTTGAATGTGGGTTTCCTGATTTCAAGGCAGGGTCTTCGCGCCCAACCCAGCTCAGCTGAACAGTTGTGTGAATTACGGTCTGTTTCCCATGAGAAGGAAAAAGGCATCTAAAGGCAGGTGAGTTTTGAAAGGGCAGCCTCCAAATCTCTGAAAGGAAAATATTGCCCAAAGGACACAGGAAGTGATTTTCCTCCAAAATCACAGAGGCTAAGGCTTTGCTTCTGCTTTCCTGATTCAGGCTCTTAGTGAGATGAGTCATGCATTATCGTATGATTTTCTAAGACATTTGTTCTTAAAGGAATTAGAAAGATGGCAACAAAATAGTACCACTGCTCTTTAGAATAAAGCCGCAGATGTGTGATTGTAATATCTTAATTACTTAGTAGATGAAATCCTGTAACTCCACCACTATTTGCTGATAACAGAAAACTGGTTACAAAAGCTATTTACCGAAAGCCTAATGGATGCTTAAATACAATTTGAAGAAGTAGCATCTTGGACCATATGACAGCAGCTGGCACTTGGCAGGCATCAATACTTATTTGAAGACATCTGTATTGAGGCCAGAATGGTTAATATTATGATTAACAGAAAAAAAGTGTGATCACAGCAACAAACGTCAGATAGGGAAATATTCAAGAATAGCTTTCTACTTTCCTGTATTAAAGCAGTGTGCAAGAATTGGTTGGAAGAAAGCTAATAAAAAAATTAAGAAACTTTTTCATGTTTACAAGTGTATAGGTCTATATCTAATAATATATCTATATCTAATAAACTCTATAATAATTATTTAAAATTATTATAGAAATGAGTAAGTGAAAATTCAATTATTTCCCAAGGATAATTCATCTATATCATTTCCCTCTAATAAATATCTACACCTAAAAGGTTTTGAATTCATCTAATGTACCTATACCTTAGTATAATAATTTATGTTTTTAATATTGATCTCCACTAAAATGGTTAAGCACAGAGAGCTTGGCCCCCACCCTTGGAATTTCTGATTCAGTAGGTCTGGGGGATGGGGCCCAAGAAACAGCATTTTAACAAGTTTCCAGTTGTGGCTAATGATGCTGCCTGCTCAGGGACCACGCTTTGATAATCACTGTTTCTATACCATACTGTCCCATAGGCTCCTATCAGCACATCTCATTTTGCTCCTATCCCATAGGCTCCTATCAGCACATCTCATTTTGCCATTGGTGAATTTCTTGTGCACAATAAACAAAAAGTTATCCAACAATTAGTTATGGAGCCAGCATTGATGTCACATGTGCTGTAAGGGATACCAGATGTGATGCCACACATTAGTGATACAAGATGAATAAAGCTTAGTCTCTGTGTCCATGGAGTTTATATTCCAGAAAGACATGTAAACAAATAATATGATACAATGTGATAAACATCATTGTAAACATCATGTAAAGTTCCATGAGATAGAATGAAAGAGTTCATTCTACAATGAGGTGAGTCAGAAGGCTTTATAGTGGAAATAACATTTAGGCCTTTTAAAAAAAACTTTTGAGTTTACAATAATTTTAGACTTACAGAAGAGTTAAAAAATAGGGTTCCCTAAACTATTCATTCAGTTTCCCAGCATTACGCAAACACTGACATTTTGCAGAACCAAGGTCAGGATGAATTTTGAAGGATGCATAGGAATTTATTGGCATATCCCATGTATAGAAATAATATATGAATAAAACCATTCAGACTGGTTATACTAAAAATTACATCCAAAGATTTTTGGAGAATTATATTCTAGACACTGTGCCAAACCTGTTAAATGTTTTATATCACTTAATTGCTAACAACCCATATCTACTATATGAATACTATCAGCGCTCTCTCTATAGACGAGGTAATTGAGGCCAATGTCAATCTTCTAGTAGGTAACGAAACTGGGATTTGACACTAAAATGTTCAACTTCAGCACACACACTCTTAACCAATATACTATGATTATTATGATCCAGAAATGAGAACAGTCTGTTGTGGATTAGGTTTCATTAGGGAAAGTTGTAGGGACAGGGTTCTGATAGTGGAAGCAGAAGGCAAGACCAGAAAGGGAATGGAAACTCTTTGATAACGGAAGGATACTGTGGTAGGCAGAATTCTAAAATAGTCTCCTGGATTTCCATCTCCTGGGGGACGTGCCCAGAATAATCCCCTCTCCTTGAATGAGGGCAGAACCTGTGAAGATGATGGTATACCACATCCATGATTCAGTTGAATCATATGGCAAAGGCAAAGGAATTTGCTGATGTAATTTAGGTCCCTGGTATTATCATACTGCCCACCGGTTCAGGGCCTCAAATTCTCACGCTGTTACCTAGGGCCTGCCCATTCCTTTCCTGGTCTTGACTTCTGCTTCCGCTCTTGGAACCCTGTTCCATAACTCATTCTTTAAGGATCCTGCTCTGCTAGGTAATAACAGGTGCTTCATCGGCAAATCAATATGACTTGAGTTTTTTGCATAGCTTTGGAAATCAATCACATGGCCTCAATTTACATGTGTATTATACACAACTATTCTGACAACAACGCTTTCGCTATCTGAAGCTTGAAGGCAGACTTCAGCAGTGGGCATCAGGTACCCAGCAGGTGGGCCTTTTGGGACCCCCTGAATCACAGGCTAGAAGAGTTACATGTTATCTGCTCAGCCTTTTAGTTCACCAATGTGTTGGGTCATAAAGTGTATCTTGGTGCAAACTTGCTGGCCTTTGATCACGCACAATGAAACATGGTTAATCTGTGACCAGCAGAACACATGAAACAGCGAGCTGCCTCTGGCTTCCATTTCAAGTTTGATCACTTGACCACCCTTCAGTGACTGGCTTTAACAATAAAGTTAAGCCTCATTTAAGATTTAAAGTCTATTCTGGTAAAATTGATAATGTTGTAAAGTTATTCCACTGAAAAGAACAGTCTATCTGTTCACAAAAACACTTGGCTTTGAGGATGCAGGTTTCCTTTAATATCATTCCTGTTCTCTGGGTACATTTAGATTCCTAAACCTTTGTGGAGATTAATAGTTTTAAAGTTACTTTAAAAATAAAATATTATCTACCCAAAACATGATAGTCATCACAGAATTGGGCATGAAACCAGTTTCATTCTGTTTCACTTGGGAAGAAAAATGGGAAAAAATTGCCCCTGTTACCAGTTTGCAGACTAAGTTTTCTCAACTTTCATCCATTTATTCATTCATTCAAAAAAAAACATGCCATATGTCATTTACTAAGCCTGATTCCAGGGAAGTAATGATGAATGTGATACCATTCCTGAATTTGAGAGGCTTTTTTAAAAAATAAAAATAAGGAAACACCTATTTTAATTCTTACATGTTCTATCATCAGCAGAAACAGTTTCCAAATGAAAATGAGACACCAAGAGAACAGCAGGGACAAACCCACTCCACTCTGCTGTAAGCTATGGCAAACCAGCTGAAGGAATTTCCAACCATTCTGTCTAACTAGTCTCAGGGCAATCTGTCACTAATAGTCGTTGCCTTGTCACTTGTAAATTGAAGGTCATTTTTAATTAAAGTTAACAACTATAAAAATGTATTTAAACCAATACATATTGGCTACCTTGTGACATGCAATTCAAGAAGCTGCAAACCTTCCAACCAAAGTATAAGACAGGAAAAATCTTGATGGGAACTCAAGATTGACAGGCAAAACAATGAAAGAATATTATGAAAAATATGTACGAACATAAGATGCAAATAATCAAGGTTCAAGACGTACCATTTTAACAAAAATATGATATGGAAATCAGGAGGGATAAGATTACTATTAGCTGCAGAAAATGAAACAGTTTTGTAAAGGGAAGTCATGACTTCAGGTGGTTCAGAAATAATTGGTAGAAAGAAAGGAGACATTTTTCTTTTCTTTTTCTATATCCCTCTTTAATTTACAATTTCATATTGGAATGGCATTAATATTGGAAAGGCAATTCCAATTTCTTTGTTAATTTAATTTAAAAATAAAACTCCCCTGATTCAAAATCTATTGAGTGGGCTAGTTTTAAGCTATATTCTGGGGAGTGCATCAGTGGTATCATATATGACCCTTCAACTTTTTTACAAATTAGGTGGAAAATCCAAAATTAACCTAAAATTAATAAAACAATAAGACACCAGAGGAGTGGTCAAGAGTTGGCAGAGCTGGAAGACCCTGAGCTCACCTCCTCCCATGAGCACACCAAAATTACCACTATTTATTTACAGAGCAACTGTTGATGAGAAAGACCAGGAGACTAGCAGAAAAGATCTTCTACAACTGATGATAAAAAGAAAGGAACCACAATGAGATGGGTAGGAGAGGGTGAAGATTTGGTATGGTCAAAACCCATACCTCCAGGTGGGTGACACACAAATGGGAGGATAATTACAACGGCAGAGGTTTTCTCCAAGCAGCAAGGGGTCTGAGCCCCACTCTGGGCCCCCCAGCCTGAGAGTCCTGCACCAGGAAGATGAACCCTAGAATGTTTGATTTGAAGGCCAGTGGGGCTTGCTTTGGGGAGAACCAGAGGGCTGTAGGAAATAAAGACTCCAGTCTTGAAAGCCACCCACAAAATCTCACACCTTTGGACCCAAGGCAGAAGTAGGCATTGGAAAGGAGCCTGGGTCAGACCTACCTGCTGATCTTTGAGTCTCTTGGAGAGGCAGGAGGAAAGTGAAGCTCACCCCGGGCACACAGACACTGGGGACAGCCATTTTTGGGAGCTTGTTCCACCACATGGACACGGGTGCTGGGAAGCACCATTGTGGAATCCTCCCTCTAGCTTGTTAGCTCTAAGACCTGACCCTGCCCACTAATCTGTTGGCACCAACACTGAGACGCCGCAGGCCAAGCAATTAGCCAGGGAGAGACACAGCTCCACCTACCAGCAGGCCTGTTATCTTTTTTTAAAATATATGTATGTATGTATGTATGTATGTATTGGCTGCATTGGGTCTTCATTGCTGTGAACGGGCTCTATCTAGTTGTGGAGAGCAGGGGCGACCCTTCGTTGCAGTGTGTGGGCTTCTCATTGTGGTGGCTTCTCTTGTTGTGGAGCATAGGCTCTAGGCATGTGGGCTTCAGTAGTTGTGGCACGTGGGCTCAGTAGTCATGGCTCGTGGGCTCTAGAGCACAGCCTCAGTAGTTGTTACACGTGGGCTTAGTTGCTCCACAGCATGTGGGATCTTCCCAGCTCAGGGATCGAACCCGTGCCCCCAGCATTGGCAGGCGGATCTTAATCACTGCACCACCAGGGAAGCCCAAGGCCTGTTATCTTAAGAACCTCTGAGCCCACAGAAACCCCTGAACTCAGCCCTGTCTGCCAGAGGACTCAGGGCCTGGCCCCACACACCAGCATGCTGGTACCAGCCCTGGGATCCTCTGGACTCTGGCCCCACCCACCAGCAGGCTGACACAAGCTTTGAGACACTCAGGGTCCTGTTGCAGAGTCCAAAGAACACAATTCCACCCATCAGTGAGCAGACACTAACCCTGGGACCCTCCCACACCCTGGCCCCACCCATCAGCAGGCCAACAGTAGATCCAGGAACCCCAGCCCCACAACCACCCACCTTAGAACCTGTCCACCAGTGAGCCAGCACTAGCCCTGGGACACCCCCCCCCCCCACCAGCAGCCAGCTGCCTCATGACCCAGCCCTGTCATCAGTGGCAACAACCTCCATACAAGGCAGGGCCTGGCAACCAACCAAACCAGGGGGCCAGACAGGACTACCAGACAACCCACAGTAGTCAGTCTGCCACATCAGAAGGACCCACATAGGGGGCACCCCTGGATCAGATAGCTCTGGTGACCAGAGGGGAGCATACTGCTGGGTCCCACAGGACATTTCCTACAAAAGGCCACTTCTCCAAGCTCATGAAACATAATCAACCTACCAAATATAGAGAAATAAAAATAGAAAATTAGGCAAAATGAGATGACAGAGGAATATGTCCCAAATGAAGGAGCAAGATAAAACCCCAGAAGAACTAGTGACTGGTAGACAGGCAACTTACCTGACACAGAGTTCAAGACAATGATTGTAAAGACGTTCAAAGAACTCTTGGGAGAGGACAAAGAACAGAGCCAGAAGTTAGAAGTTTTCAACAAAGGATTAGAAAGTACAAAGAAGAACCAACCAGAGACGAGGACTACAATTACTGAAGTGAAAAATACACTAGAAGGCATCAACAGTAAATCAGATGATGCAAAGGAATGGATCAGTGAACTGGAAGACAGAGTAGTAGAAATCACTGAAGCTAAACAGAAAAAAGAATAAAAAGAAATGTAGATGGCTTAAGAGACCCCTGGGATAACATCAAAAGTGTACTTTTGGTTGGAGCATTTAATCCATTTACATTTAAGGTGATTATTGACATGCATGTTCCTATTACCATTTTCTTAATTGTTTTGGGTTTGTTTTTGTAGGTCTTTTCCTTCTCTTTTGTTTCCTGCTTAGAAAAGTTCCTTTAGCAATTGTTGTAAGGCTGGTTTGGTGGTGCTGAATTCTCTTAACTTTTGCTTATCTGTAAAGCTTTTGATTTCTCCCTCGAATCTGAATGAGATTCTTGCTGGGTAGAGTATTCTTGGCTGTAGGTTTCTCTCTTTCAGGACTTTCAGTATATCCTGCCACTCCCTTCTGGCCTGCAGAGTTTCTGCAGAAAGATCAGCTGTTATCCTTATGGGTTTTCCCTTATATGTTATTTGTTGCTTTGCTCTTGCTGCTTTTAATATTTTTTCTTTGTGTTTAATTTTTGTTAGTTTGATTAATATGTGCCTTGGTGTATTTCTCCTTGGGTTTATTCTGTATGGGACTCTCTGCACTTCTTGGACTTGATTAATTATTTCCTTTCCCATGTTGGGGAAGTTTTCCATGATAACCTCTTCAAATATTTTCTCAGACCCTTTCTTGTTTTCTTCTTCTTCTGGGATGCCTATGATTCGAATGTTGGTGCACTTAATGTTGTCACCAAGGTCTCTGAGGCTGTCTTCCATTCTTTTTATTCTTTTTTCTTTTTCGTGCTCTGTGGCAGTTATTTCCCCCATTCTATCTTCCAACTCACTTATTCGTTCTTCTGCCTCAGTTATTCTACTGTTTATACCATCTAAAGTATTTTTAATTTCAGTTATTTTGTTATCTATTACTGTTTGTTTGTTCTTTAGTTCTTCTGAGTCCTTATTAACTGTTTCTTGTATTTTCTCTATTTTGTCATCGAGAATTTGGATCATCTTTACTATCATAACTCTGAATTCTTTTTCAGGCAATTTTCCTATTTCCTCTTCATTTATTTGTTTACCTTTTCCCTTCATCTGTGACATATTAGAGAAGGTGTGGAAAAAAGGGAACTCTCCTGCACTGTTGGTGGGAATGTAAGCTGGTACAGCCACTATGGAAAACAGTTTGGAGGTTCCTTAAAAAACTAAAAATAGAACTACCATATGATCCAGTAATCCCACTATGGGCATATACCCAGAGAAAACCATAATCCAAAAAGAAACAAGTAGCATAATGTTCATTGCAGCACTATTTACAATAGCCAGGACATGGAAACAACCTAAATGCCCATCAACAGATGAGTGGATAAAGAAGATGTGGCACATATATACAATGGAATATTACTCAGCCATAAAAAGGAATGAAATTGAACTATATGTCATGAAGTGGATAGACCTAGAGTCTGTCATACAGAGTGAAGTAAGCCAGAAAGAGAAAAACAAATACTGTATGCTAACACACATATATGGAATCTGAAGAAATGGTACTGATGAATCCAGTGACAGGCAAGAGTGGAGATACAGAAGTAGAGAATGGACTTGAGGACACGGGGCTGGGGTGAGGGGCAAAGGGGAAGCTGGGATGAAGTGAGAGAGTAGCATAGACATATTTACACTACCAACTGTAAAACAGATAGCTAGTGGGAAGTTGCTGTATAACAAAAGGAGATCAACTTGATGATGGGAGATTCCTTAGAGGGCCAGGACAGGGAGGAGGGGAGGGAGTCGCGGGAGGGAGGGGATATGGGGATGTATGTATAAATACAGCTGATTCACTTTGGTGTACCTCAAAAACTGGTACAAGAGTGTAAAGCAAATATATTCCAATAAAGAGCTTAAAAAAAAAAGTGTACTAATGCTACATTATAGGGTTCCCATAAGGAGAATACAGAGAGAAGGGGGTAGAGAACTATTTGAAGACATAATAACTGAAAATTTCCCTAACGTAGGAAAGAAAACAGACATCCAAGCACGGAAGTCACAGAGAGTCCCAAGCAGGATCAACCCAAAGAGGACCACACCAAGACATTTTATAATTAAAATGGCGAAAATCAAAGATAAAGAGAGAATATTAAAAGTAGCAAGAGAAAAGCAACAAGTTACATACAAGGGAACTCCCATAAGACTATCAGCTGACTTTTCAGCAGAAACTGCAGGCCAGAACAGGGTGGCATGATATATTCAAAGTGATGAAACTGAGAAACCTACAACCAAGAATAATCTACCAGGCAAGGCTTTCATTCAGATTTGATGAAGAAATCCAAAGCTTTACAGATAAGCAAAAGCTAAAAGAGTCCAGCATCACTAAACCAGCTTTACAAGAAGTGTTAAAGGAATTACTCTAAGAGAAAAATAAAAGGCCACAACTAGAAACATGCAAATAATCAAAGGAAAAATCTCATTGGTAAAGGCAAGTATACAGTAAAGGTGGTAAATCAACCATGTACAAAGGTAGTAGGAAGGTCAAAAGACAAAAGTAATAAAATCATGTATACCCACAATAAGTAGTTAAGGGATACACAAAATAATTAGATGTAAAATATGATGTCAGAAACAGTAAACATGCTGTGAGGGAGTAAAAATGCAGGGTTGTTAAAATGTGTTTGAAATTAAGAGATCACTGACTTAAAATCATGCAGACAGACAGATAGATAATATAGATCAATAGATAACTATTTATAAACCTCATGATAACCACAAACCAAAAATCTGTAATACACAAAAAAGAAAAGGAATCCAACAGACAAAACAAAATAGAAACAGAGTTATATATACAGAGAACAAACAAGTGGTTACCGGGCGGGGAGAAATAAATAGGTGAGGGAGATTAGAGATACAAAATAATGAATCCCGGGTTATGAAATGTACGGTGTGGGAATATAGTCAATAAGTGTGTAACATCTTTGTATGGTGACAGATTTTAACTAGACTCCTGGTGATCAGTTTGAAATGTACCAATATACGAATTGCTATGTTGTGTAACAGGAAACAACATAGTGTCGTAGGTCAATTATGCTTCAAAAACAAACAAGCACGCAAACAGAGTAAAAGAGATCAGATTTGCGGTTACCAGAGTAGGGGGTGCGGGATGGGGGAATTGGATAAAGGCAGTCAAAAAGTCAAAACTTCCAGTTATAAGATAAATGAGTACTAGGGATATAATGTATACCACAATAAATACAATTAACACTGCTGTATGTCATATACGAAAATTGTTGAGAGTAAGTTCTAAGAGTTCTCATCACAAGAAAAAAATTCTTTTTTCTATTTCTTTAACATTGCATGGATGTTCACTAAACTCATCAAGATAATCATTCCATGATGTATGTAAATCAAATCATTATGCTGTTCAGCTTAAACTTATACAGTGCTGTATGTTTGTTATAGCTCAATAAAACTGGAAGAAAAAACAAGAGACCAATGTCACTTAAAAAATAGCAAGTGACTTAAAAAACAGAAGCAAATGTAGAAGCTTTGAGAGCAAATCAAGAAATTCACATAGATTAACCAGTTGTGACCTATTATTTGTAGCATCGTTTCATCACTGGAAAACAACAAAAGGAGTAGACTATTGAAATCCTTTCTAACCCAATGAACTGATAATGATCTACAATTATAATAAAGCTAACATTTTCTAATGTGTGCGGAAGTATTTTCATTGACATCATTTCACTTGATATTCAAA
Source organism: Hippopotamus amphibius kiboko (assembly GCF_030028045.1). Classification (NCBI taxonomy): domain Eukaryota; kingdom Metazoa; phylum Chordata; class Mammalia; order Artiodactyla; family Hippopotamidae; genus Hippopotamus; species Hippopotamus amphibius. Next base: position 178,122,507 of record NC_080187.1, on the reverse strand, counting down.
AGAACCCTGTGAATTTGATATTCCTTCAGGGGAAGTAATAACAGGGTGCAAAATCACTATTTCTCTGGCTCTACCAATTTGGCGGCTCCCCTCCCCCTATGCACCAATTTCTCCAAATCATTCCAGGAAGCACGTGCATGGATGGATCCAATCCTCCGCATCCCTTATCAAAATTGCTGTCCTCACTTGTCTGGCAGCTGAAGGTGCCTCTGGATGCTTGGAGAATTGTCACCAGGTTGCTGCAGCTAAGGTATCAGGTGCGTTGCTTGGGCACTACTGCCTACCTGCCCCACCTCCCCTCTCCTCCGTGGGATAAGGTCACATCCAGTTCCCTCCACTGTGTGTGCTCTGTCGCATCCTGCCTCAGCAGCACCTGGAGCAGGGCCCCTTCACCCACCAGTTTATTATACTCTCCTATGCAGACCCCACCTTCACTATCTTAAGGACATTTTAGTCAAATTACTCTTTGCATTTTCACACTGTTTTCTTACTGCTGTCCTCTCTCCCTACCATCCAGGCACAAGTGTGCAGAAAATCAGGAGGACACACCTTATGCTATTTTCAGTGTCCTCCCTGCCACCCCCACCCCCACCTCCAAGGGCTGGTACCCTCTCCTGTGCCTTGAATCCTGCTTTTCTCTGGAGGGGCTCTGCCCTGTGACCATCCTCTGGGCATTTGAGCAAAAGACTCATGACAGGTCTAACCATCTAATTATCCGGACATGCCCAGGCCTGTCTGAATCCTGGGGAGACTGTGCTGAGGCTGAAGCCTCATGTGGTATTTACTCTCTCCACAATTCCTCTGGGCTAAACTGCAAGCCAACAGCTTTCATCAGCCATAGGATTATTTTGGGGTTCTCCCTCCAAATGCAAAACAACCTCAAAACTTTAATGGATTCAAACAAACAAACAAAAAACCCATATCAGAATATTTTAGGAAAAATATGTGAAACCTGGATGATCCAACTTACTGCCTCGGAGTGAATAACACTGTGTCACGCTGCACAGAAATCTGAACCACAGTGTCTGAAGCCCACCCTCACTTGCTGGGCATGAAGTTGTCTGTTCTTAGGCTCTTCCTCCCCATGTATGCCCTCCAGGGCACCCTGAAGGCTTCTGCACTTGGGCGCCTGCTGCCCTTGCCACCCCTCTGCTCTGCTGCTCTATCACTCTGCTGCCCTTGGGTTGCTAATAACTTGAGACCATGGAGGCTGGGGCTTTGCCCTCCTTCTGGCCAGCAAGAAAGTTTCTGCTTCTCTTCAGACTCACAGACATAGAGAACAGATCTGTGGTTGCCAGCGGGGGTGGGGGGGCGGGGAAGAGGGATGGATTGGGAGTTTGGGATTAGCAGATGCGATCTATTGTATAAAGAATGGATAAACAAGGTCCTACCGTATTCAATATCCTGTGATAAACCACAATGGAAAAGAATATGAAAAAGAATGTGTGTGTGTGTGTGTGTGTGTGTGTGAGAATCACTTCCCTGTACAGCAGAAATTAATAAGACATTGTGAATCAACTGTACTTCAACAAAATAAGAATGTTTCTGTTTCTCTTGAACAGCTCTTCCACACTGTAAAACTGTTGGGCTTTCTGATGGCTTCCTTCCTTTCATGCTAAAGCCCCTTCTCCTTAGAGCGCAAGGGCCCTCTTAGGAGGAGGAGGAAATGTCTGTGCACAGACTTTTGGCCCAAACTTGTTTGTTTTTTTTTTTTGGCACACGGAGCTTAGTTGCTCCACGGCATGTGGGATCTTCCTAGAGCAGGGATCAAACCCGTGTTCTCTGCACTGGCAGGCGGATTCTTAACCACTGCGCCACCTAGGAAGCCCCTGGCCCAAACTTGTTGATACTTCTCCTTCCATCGTCCACTGTTCCAACTTATGGTTCAATAGGCTTCAAGGTCCCCACAAGTCCCTCTACATCCTATCTGTATCTGAATCCCAATTCTAGTTCAAATTCTATCCTGTAAGGCTCTGTGTCAGATAGAAAGCATCTGGTTCAACGTAGTAGAACAATCCATGACTGGGAAAACCTTTTAGATCCTTCTGTGAGAGGGAAAGAACTCTAGAACTTGCCATGGCAGGAGGCTGAGCTGCTAGGGCACATGGATGAATTCTAGGGGGATGGTATGGCCTAATATCACAGCCCAGAGGCCACAAAAATGTATTAAATATGGCTTTATGACCATCTAAGAACTATCTAACAGAAGCTGCTCTCTTGTAAGTGATCAGAAAGAGGATGAAGTAAGGTAGGCAGTAACAGCCATTCACCTGAGAGTGTAAAGGCTGTGAAGAGGGAAAGAGTGGCCTCAGGGGGGCATTTACTGTTTTCAAAATGCACCCTCTTCCAGGTGAACCCAGAAGGAATGAAATAAAACACACTCGTATTATTCAGCACTTTGTTTTATCAACTTGATAAAATTCTTCTAACCCAATTACAACTAAAAATTTGAGTCTTTTCTTATACCCCAACCAATGATGCTATGAGCCAGAATGGCTGAGTTATATAAATACATAAATAAAGTGTGCAAATAATTTTTTTTCAAAATTTAATACTTATTTATAAAATGTTTTTCTCTTTTAAGATTTTTCAGTAGCTTTAACTTTTAATCTCAGTGTTAATTCTGCCATTTCTACATCTTTAGAATTACTTTAGATGGATGGATATGGCCTAGGGCCCTAGACTGCCACCCGTGCTTGAAATCTTGTGCTCTGACTCCAAGAATAGACGAGAGACAAGTGAAAAACATTTCCATAGAAGGTGCTATCCTTAAAGCACAGTTGGACGTTAATCTGGGAAAAAATTCACACATGTAGAACTGGCTTGGGGTTTTGAAACATCAGATCGTGGTCATGGTCCTGGCTTTTGAAACATATTCCCTTTCGAAATACAAAATTTGAATGAGAGAAACATTCATCATTTATTTTAATATGGAAACTGACCTCAAAATACAAATTGTTCATTAGTAGAAAATCCATTTCATATTTCATATGTTAATTAGCTATTCTTAATTTGAGATAATTGGGGAAGATATTTTAAAATTCTTTTTGTGCTTTTTCACAAAATGCATTCAAGCACAATGTGCTATCAATCACTGTTAATATAAGAGCTTTGTTTTTAAAAACTAGACAATTTTTTCTGAATCCACAGGCTGAAAACTGTATCATAAGATCTCCCAATTATTTCTTTTACTTCCTCTAGTTTGTACTTTTAGCAATAAAAGAGACAGTCAACCAAATTAAATTTAGAGGTAGAGAGATCATACAACAAAGAAACAAAACACCCCAATAATCATTTATTATCAAGATAACCACTGTTCTATATCAAAACACACCACACAAACTCACACATTTTTTTTTTTTACCCTATCATTCTTTTAAAATCCCACTCTATCTTTCTACATTTCTTGGTCTTCAAGGCTCAGTCTATCTGCATCATCTTGTCTCTCATTTGTCCTCCACATCTATTCTGACCCTTCTCCATCCTCCCCTGGGCCCTGGAAGTCTGAGCTTGGAGACATCTACCTGCTCCCTTTCACTCTGCCTTTTGTGCTGGTTCACTTCAAGAAAATTTCCAGGCAGAAGACCAAAGGAGAGTGAGGCCAGGGTATTTATTCTCACAGCTTCCTCTCTGCTAAATGCCTCTACCACAGGCTACCATTCCTGCCACGTGGTTCTCTCCTTTAAGTTCCCCTGTCTGGGTTCCACTGCTTCCCTTGCTACTTCAGCCTGGGTGTCTGCTTCCTGTCAGGACACTGTTTAACCCAGGAGCCTTTCTTTTCTTTCCTTTTTTTTTTTTTTAATTTATTTTATTTATTTTAACAATGTTGTGTTAATTTCTGCTGTATAGCAAAGTGATTCAGTTATACATATGTACACATTCTTTTTCATATACATATATATATATATACTTTCTTTTCCATTATGGTTTATTATAAGATATTGAATATAGTTCCCTGTGCTATACAGTAGGACCTTGTTGTTTATTCATTCTCTATATAATAATTAGCATTGGCTAATCCCAAACTCCCAACCCATCTCTCTCCCACCCCACCCCCCCCCTTGGCAACCACAAGCCTGTTGTCCACATCTATGAGTCTGTTTCTGCTTCGTTCATAAGTTTCAACTGTGTCATACTTAATATTCCACACATAAGTGATGTCATAAGGTATTTGTCTTTCCCTTCTTGATTTACTTCACTTAGTATGATAACCTCTAGGTCCATCTATGTTGCTGCAAATGGCATTATTTCTTTTTTATGGCTGACTAGTATTCCATTGTATATATGTACCACATCTTCTTTATTGATTTATCTGTCGATGAACATTTAGGTTGCTTCCATGTCTTGGCTATTGTAAATAGTGCTGCTATGAATATGGGGGTGAATGTATCTTTTCAAATTATAGTTTTGTCTGGACATATGCCCAGGAGTGGGGTTGCTGGATCATACGGCAACTCTGCTTTTAGTTTTTGGAGGATTCTCCATACTGTTTTCCATAGTGGCTGTACCAATTTACATTCTCACCAACAGTGCAGGAGGGTCAGAAGCCTTTCTTAACTGGCTTCTTCTCTTAGCTTCTGGATACTGCTCCCTCCTCATCTAATCCTGCTTCCCTGACTAGTCCTTCTTGGACACTGCTTTTATAGCTCTCTAGCAACCTGCACATCCCTTTGTAACAATGCTATAGTCTCAATACTGAGCTTCTTGCTTCACTAAAGAACATGGGGAAGACACAGAAAATTGTGGTTTAGCTATAATCCTACACCCCCCCTCCCCAACACAGTTACAAACACACAACCCCTCTAGGTGGTGTATTTATTTTTTTCTTTAAAAAGTAGTTCAATAAATCTTTAAAAATCATAAAACTGACACATTCACCATAACCAGGTAAACAAAGTAAAAATACGTAAAGAAAAGAAGTTAACCAGATGGACTCACAGGTGAATTTTATCAAACATTTAGAGAAGAGCTAACACCCATTCTTCTCAAGCTCTTCCAAAAAACTTCAGAGGAAGGAACACTCCCAAACTCATTTTAGGAGGCCACCATCACCCTGATACCAAAACCAAAGATACTACAAAAAAAGAAAATTACAGGCCAATATCACTGATGAATTTAGATGCAAAAATCCTCAACAAAATACCAGCAAACAGAATCCAACAACACATTAAAAGGATCATACAACATGATCAAGTGGGGTTTATCCCTGGAATGCAAGGATTCTTCAATATATGCAAATCAATCAATGTGATACACCATATTAACAAATTGGAGGATAAAAACCACATGATCATCTCAATAAATGCAGAAAAAGCTTTTGACAAAATTCAACACCCATTTATGATAAAAACTCTCCAGAAAGTGGGCATAGAGGGAAACTACCTCAACACAATAAAGGCCATACATGACAAACCCACAGCAAGCATCATTCTCAATGGTGAAAAACTGGAAGCATTTCCTCTAAGATCAGAAACAAGACAAGGGTGTCCACTCTTGCCACTACTATTCAATGTAGTTTTGGAAGTCCTTGCCACAGCAATCAGAGAAGAAAATGAAATAAAAGGAATCCAAATTGGAAAAGAAGAAGTAAAACTGTCACTGTTCGCAGATGACATGATACTATACATAGAAAATCCTAAAGATGCCACCAGGAAACTACTTGAGCTAATCAATGAATTTGGTAAAGTTGCAGGATACAAATTAACACAGAGAAATATCTTGCATTTCTATACACCAACAATGAACGATCAGAAAGAGAAATTAAGGAAACAACCCCATTCACCATTGCAACAAAAAGAATAAAATACCTAGGAATAAACCTAACTAAGGAGGTAAAAGACCTGTACTCAGAAAACTATAAGACACTAATGAAAGAAATCAGAGATGACAAAAACAGATGGAGAGATATACCATGTCCTTGGATTGGAAGAATCAACATTGTGAAAATGACTATACTATGCAAAGCAACTTACAAATTCAATGCAAATCCTATCAAATTACCAATGGCATTTTTCACAAAACTAGAACAAGAAATTTTACAATTTGTATGGAAATGCAAAAGACCCCAAATAGCCAAAGCAATCTTGAGAAGGAAAGACGGAGTTGGTGGAATCAGGCTTCCTGACTTCAGGCTATACTACAAGGCTACAGTGATCAAGACAGTATGGTACTGGCACAAAAACAGAAATATAGGTCAATGGAACAGGATAGAAAGCCCAGAGATAAACTATGGTCAACTAATCTATGACAAAGGAGGCAAGGATATACAATGGAGCAAAGGCAGCCTCTTCAATAAGTGGTGCTGGGAAAACTGGACAGCTACATGTAAAAGAATGAGATTAGAACATTCCCTAACACCATACACAAAAATAAACTCAAAATGGATTAAAGACCTAAACGTAAGGCCAGACATTATAAAACTGCTAGAGGAAAACATAGGAAGAACACTCTTTGACATAAATTACAGCAAGATTTTTTTTGATCCACCCCCTACAGTAATGGGAATAAAAACCAAAATAAATAAGTGGGACCTAATGAAGCTTCAAAGCTCCTGCACAGCGAAGGAAACTATAAGCAAGACGAAAAGACAACCCTCAGAATGGGAGAAAATATTTGCAAACAAATCAACAGACAAAGGCTTAATCTCCAAAATATATAAACAGTTCATCCAGCTCAATATCAAAAAAATAAACAACCCAGTCAAAAAATGGGCAGAAGACCCAAACAGGCATTTCTCCAAAGAAGACATACAGATGGCCAAGAGGCACATGAAAAGCTGCTCAACATCACTAATTATTAGAGAAATGCATATCAAAACTACAACGAGGCTATTCTAAGCTCATAGCAGTTAGAATGGGCATCACCAGAAAATCTACAAACAGCAAATGCTGGAGAGGGTGTGGAGAAAAGGGAACACTCTTGCACTGTTGGTGGGAATGGAAATTGATCCAGCCACTATGGAGAACAGTATGGAGGTTCCTTGCAAAACTAAAAATAGAGTTACCATATGACCCAGCAATCCCACTCCTGGGCATATACCCAGAGAACACCATAATTCAAAAAGACACATGCACCCCAATGTTGACCACAGCACTATTTACAATAGCCAGAACATGGAAGCAACCTAAATGTCCATCAACAGATGAATGGATAAAGAAGATGTGGTACTTACATACAATGGAATATTACTTAGCTGTGAAAAGCAATGAAACTGGGACATTTGTAGAGACATGGATGGACCTGGAGACTGTCATACAGAGTGAAGTGAGTCAGAAAGAGAAAAACAAATATTGTACATTAAAACATATATGCGCAATATAGAAAAATGGTACAAATCAACCGGTTTGCAAGGCAGAAACAGAGACACAGATGTAGAGAACAAACATATGGGCACCAAGTTGGGAAAGCGGCGAGGGTTGGGGGGGAATAAATTGGGAGATTGGGATTGCCATATATATACATTACTAATAAGCAAAAAAATACCAAATTGTACACTCTAAATATATGCAGTTTATTGTCTGTTAACTGTATCTCAATAAAAGTTCTTAAAAAAAATTTTTTTTTAAATTAAAAAAAAAAAAAAACAAGTTAATTCTCTTCCTCAGTGCTGCTGGGTCCTTCCCCTTCACCTCATTCCCCACCTTCACCCTGCCTTGCCGCTAGATGAAGAATGTAAACAGCCTGGCCTGTCTTTCTTTACATCTGTCTCCATGATATTCAAACACATACCAAACATATACACTCATATATAGAGAGGGGTAAAACTTGTCTTTACAAAAACAGAGTATACTCTACAGTATTTTGCAACTTGCTAGAGATCTAGTTCCATACTTCAAATAGCCTCATAATATTATAGAGGCTAAATATACTCTAATTTACATAGCCATTTCTCTACTGATTGACATTCCTTTTTTTTTCCAGCTGCTTTGCCCACTATGTACAATGCTGCAGTAAACAGCCTTATATATATATATATTCTTACTAGTGCATCTATTTATGTGAGCTAAATTCCTAAAATTCCTAGGTCAAAGTTACATACAGTTTCAATTACAATCCCCTTACTTTCTCGAAAGTGTGTAACAATGTATTTCCTGTCAATTTAAGTCCTGTATATGTTTTAGGTGGATATACTATGGTATATGCAATTTTTAATCTTTCTTTCTTAACATGAATTACAGATAATTTTCTATGCACGCCATACTTTCTGTAGTAATCTTAAATGGCTGGGTATAGCTATGAGTGTTGTGGAGCTTCTTTAAAATTTTGGGGGGATGGTATCAAACCTCAATATTAATATAGGGAGAATTTGTATCTACTCCCCATAATATATGCCCAAAGAGAAATCAAAGCTTTGACAGTATTAGATATAACAAAATCTGCTACAAGCATAACTCTCAACCCTTAATCAGTTGCCATTAACTACATCCTTTGAAGGGCACAAGCACTGATCACATGATTCACAATATCAAGAGGAACTATGCCGGGGGCATGTGCCTCCATCACCACCTCAGTGACTTCAAAGGAGAAAGATCATCAGATCGCTGAGGAGCACACTGCAGCACTGGGGATCTTCCTGAGTATGGTGAGCCAAGTTCCATGTGATTCTTCTGGCATTAAAAGAGTCTATTTCAGATCAAAGGCAAAAGGCGGCCGGAAAAACAGAAGGGAATCTCAGCCCCAAGGACACCACTACTCAGGTTAGCACAACTAGAATCCCTCAGGCTTGAGAAAATACCACATTCCACAATGGCTTAGGACCATTCACTGCACAGCAGTTTCCATAAAACCAAGGTGGCGGTGGAGTGGGGATGGGGGGAGGGGTGGGGGGAGGGGAGGACCATGAGCAGACAACTCCGGCCACCATTCATGGTGAGAATATTTTCTGATCACATCACCACCAGATAAAAAATTCCTGTGCATAGACCTTGGAATGAAGAGTCAGGAAAATTACGAAGCCAACAGGAGGGGGACCAATAGCTGTCATGCGATTTCCTGTGTAGATGGTAATGCTGGCTTTCACTGCTTGGTTCTGTGAGAAGGAGAAGCGGATTTCACTCTTTCCTGGGAATTACGACTTGCCCATAACACTAAAGAGTCTTCCAGCTGGAAACGGATCTGATTACTTTTGCCAGACTTAATCTCTTACTTCAGCAGCTAATGAGCACTTTCAATAATCTTAATCACATCACTTCAATAAAATGCCTAGATGTAATTTCCACAGGAAATAAATGTCCACAGACCATAAACTCAACCTGAATAATAGCTAACGTGGGAGAAAGGTGGGAATTGGACTCAGATAAAGGCTCCTGTTGGGTGATGGTAAATGAATGATCTATCCCCCCCGTCTGGGACTGTCTGAGGCCTCTGCTGGGATGTGGAGGGAGGAGAAATGAAGTGAAAGACAAAGGAAGCTGGAAGCAGGAAAATTCTCCCCGTGTGGACCCACCAGCTGCAGGAAGGTACTGAAAGATCCAGAATACGCTGAGGACTCGAGGCCACAGGGAAGGGGATTGAAAGGAGACAGGAACACACGATACGTTTAAAGATGCTATCTAGAAGACTCCCTCCCTTCAGGCTTTACAAAGAGGGATAATGATAAGAGATAACGTTTGGATGTCCTGGAGGAAGATCCCAGCAAAACAGAAGTTATCCATGCCAGAAAAAAAAGGCCTCTCCTGCTCCTATTTTTCCCCTTTCCAATACCTTCTTTTATAACATTAAAAGCACAGGTGATCTCCCTGCCAAGGAATCCATGTGATTTTAATGACTGGTTCCTAAAGTGCTATGAAGATTCCAAAGGAAGGCGGGGGCCAGAGTAAAGGGAATGGTTCTGAGCAATTGTATGGAGAGGTCATGGGAAAGGGTGACCCTCTGTTGAACCTGCCCCTCAGTGAGCTCAAGGCCAGTTATCATAGAAACTGAATGTCCTCTGTGTGCCTACTTTGACCCAGATATGACGGAGCTTTATAATTTTTTTTTAAATAGAAAAAGGACAACAAAATAAAAAGATAATTCTAAATCAGGGAGGAGCTGGAGATTTACTGAAGCTCAGTATATTTAATGTGCAGTTTCTGGAGGAGCAGCACACCCAGTTGTGAGGTTTAGTGTGACTTCTCAAAAGACCCTTTAGAGTTGAGGCGGCTCTTGCATGCCCGTGTCTCCAGAAGTCTCTCTCTAATAATAATGCAGAGAGCTTCCTTCCCAAGTATTTCAAAGGCTCCAGCATTCACAAGTAGAAAGGATTTTCACCACTAGGGTTCTATGATACATGATATAAAGTCTTCAATTCTATGATTTTCCTGATGAAGCACCTTGGTTATATTAGTAAGTAGCAAGTTTCGTCAAACTAAGAGCAATACATTACAAACACAAAATGAAGAGCATTTACCACATTTTTAAAGAAACACACTCTGGATCGATGATTCAGAGAAATGTATGAAATGGTAAGAGTTCAATATGAACAGAAGCTTTTGAAATTCCTCTTTCCTAGACAGATATTTTTCTCTCAAAAATTGCACATGATGTTTTCTCAAACCTTTAAGAGATTATATATCACATTACGAGCCGAGACAAAGCATTGACCACGTGCTGTGAAAGGACCGCTGAAAAAGAACCTATTACCTACACAATGGCATATAAGACCCTAAGCATCTGGCCGCACTGACCTGGAAAATGCAGTGAATACAGGAGTGGCAGTTTTATACACTGTCTCTTTTGGTCTTATTGATCCTACTTATAGAACCACCCAAATCGTTTTCATATAAAATTTTAAATCACCTGAAACATACAAGCCAAATTGGCTCTTTAGCACCATTTGCATGACATGGTATTATACCAGTAACAGTAGAAATCCATACATAAAACATAACTTCAGAATAAACATTACTTCATGCTTATTTGGGAAATAAAAAACAGTAAAAAAAAAAAAAAAAAAAGAAAATCTGAACCAAGTTTCTTCAAGTTAGAAGGACTGCACCCCTCTTCTAGTATTTAAAAATAAAAAGTTTTTGTCATAAACTAAGGATGCTTATGAAAGTGATCACTGAAAAAAAAAGAAAAAAAAAAAAAAAAAAACCAAACCCAAAACCTCTAACAACAGACAGATAAGCAAAGACACAGCATGTTTCTGCTCCTCTGCTTAGAGAATCCCAACAAATCCAAGCCACCCCAGCAACATGAACAGCAGAATTTAGGTCAAGAGGCCAATTACCATCAAAGGCAGCGACAAGTTGCTACTTCTCTCTGCCCAGTCCTGTTTCCTTTGAGAGTCCTGTGTTAAGCGCCATGGAGGCAGCTTTAGAGCATTCCAAAACAAACAATTAAAATGGACATTTACAAAGTATCGCTTGTGGAAGCAACGACAGGCCTAATGCCATAAGTCAACACCATCCTCACCATCTCCACACTCTTTTATACCATTCCCAGCTGTCCTGTTACAAAGTGAATTGACTAACAGGCCAAGGAATTGTGATTCATCATTAATTAGCCAGTCTCTGAATAGCACGAGCAGACTGACAGTTTGTGGGTCGCCCAAGAACACCTGGAAAGCATTTAAACCGGGACTAACCTGGAGGTGACTGGTGCTGGGGCTGAGCTGTGGTCCTCCCTGGCCCCAAGGTTCTTTCCAAAGGTTCCCCAGGCACCAACCGAGGTTGGCCCGCTCTGAGGGAGGTCGAACTGGCTCCTTTGGTCTCCGTGACCTTTGCAGAGGGTGGTGGCTCCAAGATGTCAGCAAAGGGGGACCCAGAGAAAGCACGGCTCTTTCTACCAAGAGAGTCATCAAGAGTGGCTTCCCTCTCACCAAGCAGTGATGGGAGCCGGAGGATCCTGTGACGGTGCTGAGGGCTGGGGAGCCTTGGAGAGAGAGGCAAGGGAACAGGTGACATCCGTTTGTGCGTGCTGGACGGAAAGGATGAATTATTCAATATGGTGCTGAGAGCCGCCAGGGCCGGGGGGGGCAGCCTCTTCTCATCACCTCCAGGGTCCACACCATGGGGCAGATCCAGAAACAAGGTTTGGTGGCCACGCAGCAGCCCAGACCCCCTCTTGCTCCTGGCTTCTGGGAGGGTGTGGGTGGCTGTCGTGCTAAAGGGAAAGCCCAGCCGTTTCCCCTCGATGGCGTCATCTAATTTCTCACTCTCTATCACCTTCAGGAGGACCTTGTTCACAGCCCCCTCGGTTCTGGCTGGGAGACACTCCTCGGCTGATGGCTGCCACGACCTGTCCCCTTGCTGTTCCTTGCCCCAGCACCCAGCACCCCAAGCCCCAGCCTCAGCTCCCGGGAGGGTGAGCAAGTCTGCGCTGGGTATGAACTCAGCTTGGGCTGCTGGGCAAACGGCAACCCTTTCCTCACCCTCAGGATGCGTTTTAACTACTTGTTGCACCTGAGTGGACATAGCCTGGACTTTGGCCACCACTTTGGAAATAGGCTTCTTCCTGCAAGTCCGTTCAGCAGGCTTCTCTCTCTGGCCCCTCTCTGCCACTGGATGTTTCTCTGGCTCCTTGTGCCTTTCAGACGAACCTGTGTGCAGATGCGCCAGCCTGTGAAGGCCCCTCTTCGGCCCCCCAGCACCATCATCTCCTGGCTCTGTGGAGCTGCAGTCAGGGGGCAGCCCACCTCCTTCAAGCCCTGCATCCTCAGAAGCCTTCTTGAAGCTCCCCAAGCCAGGGTCAGCATCGCGTGTCCTGGGGGTCTCTGGGGTGCAGCTCTCTCTCCTCTGCTGGGAAGAGGTAAGTGCCCCATTTGGGAGCAAGTCGCCTCTCTCCTCTAGGAGCCTAAGATGAGACCTTGTTTGAGAAAGAGGACGGGAGTTGCTGGAACAGATCCGGTCCTTCCCCATCAGAGTTGCTGATTCCTGGCCACCACAGCCCTTTCTTCTTGTTCTCTTCTGGGGGGAGCTTTGAGAGAGCACCTCAAAGCTCTCTCTCCTTCCACCAAACCTCCGGGCTTTTTTGTTCCCGTGGGAGCTCCTCTTATTGAGACAACCCACGGCGGGCTCCCCCAGCCAGTCGCCAGCACTCTGGAAACAGTCGTCCTCGGGGGCCAGGCTCACAGAGAGCTCCAGCAGCTTCCCCTCCTGGTTCCCCATCGTAATCCCCAGGATGTGGTCTGAACTCAGCAGATTGGCCAGCAGTCTCTCTCTCTCAGCCGTGAGTTTGTACAGCTCAGTTAGAATGTCTTTTGTGGGAGCTGGTTTGAAAAATATGTCGCCCGGATGTTCGTTCGGTTGCAGGCTGAGGCTGTTGATGTCGGACCCCTCCCTGACTTGGTAGCAGTTATGAAACCCTTTATTGGATCTGTCTAGAGTTACGGTGCCCTTGTATGAAAATCCTCTGACTTCTCCCCTCGGAAGATAGAAGCTGATGTAGCAGAGTTCAGTAATGGGCTTACGCAATTGGAGGGTGCAGTGAGTGCCTTCCATTATGCCTACCTAATTATTCATGCCTCGGAGATGCTGGTCTGTGGTCAGGCTTCCCAGGCTCTGGTGGTGGGGCATGTGATGGTGGCTATGCAGGGAAAGCAGCTGACAGTCATCTCCAGCATTGAGACTGCCTGTGAGAGGAACAGGGGAAGAAAGCAGCTAGTCTAGCAGAGTGCATGAGTCACACAGCGACATAAATCAACGCATAACCTGGACTTATCCTTCCTCTCTGGCTGACCTCAACCAGCTCAAGGCATCAGCCAGGAGGCTGACTGCAACCTCTTCCCCACTCCCAGCTCGCCCTTGACTAGCAAAGCTTTTCTACAGCTGAGAATGGGAGAGCGCTCTAATTTTAGCCCCAAGACAAAAGTCCCTTTTCCCCATGTGGGAACTCGATGTATACCCTAAGCAGGTCTCTTAACTTCTCAAGGCTTCAGTTTAGTTTTTCTATGAAACAGTGCCAACGTACCTCCCAGAAATTCCGAGGAAAGGGGGCTTTGAGATCCTAAGAAAATAGAGACATTTTAGTAACTCATGTTTGAAATATTACTTTGCAAAAATGAGTCAAACCGTTTTACTCTCCAAGAATCACTTTCTAAGATTTAACTACTTATTTAATTTAAAGAAGTGTGGGGGAAAGATATTAGGCCACAAATTTGGAGTCTCTTCTGGACAAAATTCATATATTTTGCCAAAAGAGCTAAAAGTGAAAGATTTAAATTTTAAAATTTAAAGAAGTAACTCAGGAATATTAATCAAATTTTTTTGTTGTTTTTTTTGTTTTTCTTTTGCCTATGTAAAGCTAAACGGTATGGCAGAGAAAAAGGAAAACTTGTAAGCCACTGCTGGCCCGCTATGGATTTTCAACGTCTTCGCCATCAAAGTGGCTGAAATGTCACCTGGACAGTGAAGGTGGCTGCTCCCTCATGTGGTGTGAAGTATCCCAGGGGTGTCTCTGTGGCTAACATCCCTTCACACAATCATGAGCTTAGAATTCTATATTATATTTTATTTCTTACATGAAGGCATTTCCCAGTCTCCAATATTTCCAAACTTAAAAGAAATTCCCTGGGAAGGTTAACACAATAACCATTTATTAACCCTTGACTTCTTTAGTGATATCTCAGGTCTTTTCTAAATGGGTCTAAGTAGTAAAAAGCTACATAAAAGTATATTTTGAGTGAAGGAAGAGAGAAAGGAGTAAGAGCTTTTTAATAGAAACTTCTTAACAAAGACAGATGAAGATAAGAGTGATAGAAGGTAAAAAGAAAATGCAAACATCTTGTCAACCCAGAAGTTCCAGGAGGACTCAGGGTACTCACAGAAAGGGTTAGAAGGGCATGAAGAGAGGAAGCACAGAAGAGATGGGAGGCCAGCAGAGGCCTTGCCTCTTTCACAATTTTCTATGATTGTTTTCAACTAGTCATAGTCCTAAAACTTTTCTAAAATGCTCATTCCTCGCCTTTCCTAAAGATGCACATGTATATAGATACCTAATACTTATTGGTACAAACTCTCTGAAAATACCCAAGAACTCACTTTGGAGGCGGTTTTTTATTTGGGGGCAGTTTTATAACAACAAGCTATAAAAGCAATTGCTGGGCTGCCAATATCCACTGTTCATGATGCTGAGCATCGAGAGTTCAATTCTGGAACTGACAAACAAGCTGAAGTGAAGATGCAGAAGTGCTATTTTAAGTTGCAAAAAGATGGGAGAGGCCTTGTTTTGCCTTCAAGCATCATTCTCCTCTAGTTCTTCTTACCATCTCAATTTCCCCAGATTAGGAGAAGTGTGTGATTTGGGAGAAGGGGAAGACAAAGTTTTTTTTATAATCTGTCCAAAGTAGCAGCACAAAGTTGACGCCATGATTTCAGGTGAAAATATGATTGCTTACTCTAAAAGCCTATTCTCTAAAAGAGGGAATTTTTATGTATTAAACATATACATGTGCACACTTTAATTTTGTTATCTCATTTAATAAACACATCTTCCTTTTACAGATGAAGAGACTGAAATTCAGAGAGATCAAGGATCTAGTCTAAGGTCATGTGGCTCAGAAGAAGCAAGGATAAAACCCAGGTTTGTCTCATTTCATGGCTTTGTAGGTAAAGTGACTCCTCATCTACTGCTTTCTACTGATGAACTGGTTTTCCAGTAAATTTGAAGAGTTCTTTTATTTTGCTAGCTTGGTGTTACTCACATTATTTCTTCAAATATGTCTCACATCTTGCTTTTACCACTTATTGGTTAGTTTCAGCACATCTGATCAGGCAAAATGCTGTTCTCTAAGGCTGTCCCTTAAAGAACATAATCTAGGGTCAGGGCACCATAAATTCATTGCATCTGTACCTGTCAAGTAGAACTCAATAATAATTCTAATACAGAAAATAAAGCGGAAGGAACTCATATGAAGGCTATAACTTTTGTGAGGATTATAGACATATAGTGCTCTACTATAGGGTTAACTATTTTTTTCTCCTTGTCTTTATAAGTCTTGATTATGTACACGGAGAAAATGTCATGGTTAGTATTATGTATGTTAGTCATAGTTGGGAAACTAAAGCCAAGGTTTAGGAAATTATGAGATTGGATTTTATAGCAATAAATACACAGTGCAAGGCATGAACCTACTATTAAGAAAAAAAAACACTCTACTTTATCGCCTCTCCCACACAGAAACTTCAATGCGGAATGCTCTTTCTGGTGCCCATGTTTGGAACTAGGGAGGGGCAGAAGAGAGAGAGAGAAAAAAGAAACAGGGGTGTGCCCCATGCTCTTGGGACTACATTTTCTCCAATCTGGGAACAAAGAACCAGAAGTATGGTAAGTGACTATACTGAACACAGGCTAAGGAGCTTGAACATCCCAGGAACCATGGGGAATAAACTGAAAACTCCTAGGCATGGCATGCTGTTTATTTAGATTTATATTATAGAAAGATCACTCCAGAAGCAAAGTAGAGACTAGACCAATAAGACCAGGGTTATAGGTCACTAAAAGACCCTTTCAGTATTTCAGAAAGAACTGTTAATAGTCGGAACCAGGGCCGTGGTAATGTGGATGGAAAAGTGAAACTCAATTTAAGAAGACAGAACTGATAGGACCTAGTGATGAATTGGATATGTGTAATAGAAAAGAGTTTATTTCCATAATTTTAGATAGGTGATTGGATAGAAATATGCTGCCATTCACAAAGATAAGAGATGGAAGAAGGCTTTGGGGGAAGATGATGAGTTCAGTTTTGGAAATTTTGAGTTTTCATATTAAAGCACACACGTGCAAGAAACTGCAAGATGCAGTGCCGTAGGGCTTAGGAAGGAGATATACACTAGAGTTACACATTTAGAAGTAATCGTATGATATATAAGGACTTCCAGTTCTAAGTAAGATAAAGTAAACACACTCCATCCTACTCAACCACTGAATACACCTTAAAAACCTATATAGAATGCATGGAGCAGTTAGTTGAGTACTCTGAAAAGTAAACAGCAGCAAGCCAATTGGTGAAGACTACTAGACTTTGAAGTGTCACACAACAATAAAGCAGTTAAATTTGCCCATTTTCCCTCCAGTAGCCCCCTAGCCTGGGCTCAGATCATCCTGAAACATGTAAGTGAGTATCAGCATAAACAGATAAAGTTCTAGGGGAAACCTCCTAGTTAAGAATCGGAAGTAGGAAAGATATCTCCTGACAGTGACAGCATCAGTAGTAGGATCCTGTTGGCACCTAAAACTCTAAGACAGAGGAATGCTCCTCTTTGATCAGTGGAACTGCAGTCCCAAGATGGTGGAGCAAACCCTGTTCCTTTTTTTATCTCTTTGCTCTGCCCTTCCTTGGCCCCAAATATCAGCACAGTTGCAGAAAGTTTGAAGCAGAGGTGGATAAATACAATCTCTGATTTATGGGTAGAGGACTGAAAAGCCCCAGAGAGCCCCCAAATATGGGAAGCTTAGAGAGTGACCCAATCAGTTGTTTATGAACCCCCAAGCTGTGTATATGTGGACCTGATCCTAAGCAGCATTCCAAAGACTTTGAATAAAAAAACCTAACAGATGGACCTTAGGACTAAGAGACAGATGTCATACAGTGGCAACTAGGTGGCACATGCATGGGACAGCTCCAAAGAACACTGCAAAAGCTTTGAAAATGGAACTGATTCTAAAACCGCAACCAACAGAAGGCTCATGGGAACTTACAGCCCGAACTAAACCAGGTTGGCTGCCTGAAAAAAAGGGAAAACAAGACTTAGCATTTATAATATTCAAAATATTTAGCATGCAACCCAAAACTACTCATCAATACAAAGAACCAGGAAAATCTCAACTCCCATGGGAAAATTAATCAACCGATGTCAACTCTGAGATGACATAGATGTTGAATTATCTGACAAAGACTTAGAGCAACTGTAACAGAAGTGTTCCATCAAGTAAGAGTTAACATGCTTGAAATGAGTGGAAAGAGAGAAATTCTTTCTTTCTTCAATTTCTTTGAAGAAATTGAAGATATAGAAGAGAGTCAAATGGAAATTTTAGAACTTAAAAATACAGTAATGAAACAAAAAACTCATTAGATAGGTTCAATAGCAGAATGGAGATGTAGAGAAAAGAGACAATGAACCCAAAGATAGATGAATAGAAATTACCCAATCTGAACAACAGGGAGAGAGAAAATTGAAAAAGTAAATAATCAGAGCCTCAAGGATCCATGGTACAAAAAAAGGACTACCATTTATCTTATCAGAGTCCTAGAAGAAGAAGAGAAAGAGCCTAGCACAGAAAATATATTTGAAAAAATAATCATTGAAAACTTCCCAAATTTGTTGAAACACATAAACCTACAGATTCAAGAAGCTTAGTGAGCCCCAAGAAGAATATACCCAAATCAGTTTATACCCAGACCCAACATATTCAAACTGCTGGGAACTAAAGACAAAGAAAAAAAATCTTGAAACAGCCAGAGAAAAATGATGCATTGCCTATGGAGAAATGACTTAAGTGACTGCAGACCTCTCATCAGAAACCATCAGGGCCAAAAGGAAGTTGAACATTTTTAAAGTGCTGGGGGAAAAAAGACCCGTCAACCCAGAATTTTATATCCAGTGAAAACATTCTTCAAAAATGAAGATGAAATAAAGATGAGGAAAAGTAAGAAAATTAGTTGCCCACAGACCTGCTTTAAAAGAATTGCTAAAGAAAGCTCTTCAGACAGAAGAAAAAAGTTACCAGAAAGAAACGTGTAACATCAAGAATGAAGAGTAACAGAAATAGTAAACATCTGTGTAAATATAGTATTGTTCTTCTCTTGCATTCTTTAAACAATGTTTGAAAGTTGAAAGCAAAAACTATTGTTTAGTGGAGTTGCAGTGTATACAACTACAACATAAAAGAGAGTAGGTAACAGGACCTACATGGTGGTAAAGTAAAATAGTAATTTAATTCTAAGTACACAGTAAAGAGTTCAGCATGTATATTATAATCTCCAGAGAAAACATTTTAAAAAATATACAAATATATAATCAAAAATACAAATAGTATATTAAAACAGAATAATAAAAATGTTCAAGTAACTAAAAATAAAACAAGAAAAGGGAAATAAAAGAGAGGAACAAAAAAAGGCAACAAACAAAAAATAAAAACAAATGGAAAAAAACTGGTAAACCTAAATCTAAACACGTCAATAATTACATTAAATGTAGACAGTCAAAACACAACATTAAAAGACAAAGATTATCAGGATGCAAACAATATGGAGTTAAAGACATTGGCTTGGATGAAGTTACTCAAGGAGAGTATGCAGACTGAGAAAAGCAAAGGTTATAGAGTGTAGTACTGGGAATGCAGATATTTAAGGAATGAAGTGAAAAGAGACTACAAAAGAGGCTGAGAAAGAAATAGGTAGTAAGATAACTCCCCATATTTTGTATTTAAATAAGTTAAACTTCTTATTATGATTTTATTATAAGTCTATAAACCCTAGATCTAAAATCTTTCAATCAGTGTAGCCAAACGGAGACCAGAACCCATGTCTCAGAAGCTAATGTTAGATTAAAGCATAGCGCTTCCATAATACTAGCAAGACTTTCTTTCCCCCTTCCCTGAGACTAACAGGAGTCACATACCCAGTTATATCCTTAAATTATTAGTTTCAGCTTTATCCATCACCCCTTCTTAAAGACTAAAGACCTGTTACATTTTCCATCTAAAATTTTCTTCACTACATTTTCTTTTGCAGAGAAACACTGTAAAAATAGTGAGAGTCACAAGCATGGTGTGATACCATGACGAAACCATTTCAACTAGGGATCAAACCATAGACTAAAAAAGATAAAAGACTTTTGGGTTATAGATACCAACGTTGGCCATGTGATTTGTGGCAGAATACTTGGCAAAAATAAGTCCCCATGAATTATAAAAGAAAAGCATTTCATTCTTAGAATCCTGAAAAAAAAATTTTTTTTAATGTCACAGAGGTTTCTCTGCTTCCAAGATGAAATATTATTCTACCAGATTCTGGGGGTCCAACTCCAGATGCAAATGTTCATGCCATGTGTTCATAATTTCTGAGTTTTCAGTGATCATATAAGCAAATAGAGAAGGTACTCCTAGTACCTTTTTCTCTGGGCCTAATCACTTAACAAAAACTTTCAAGCAAAAGAAATTATCTGCAGTGAAAGATAGGGACTGGGAATTACAGTTTAATTTTAAGGTAGAGTCAGTTGAAAAGAACAAGTTTCTTCTCTGAATGCACAAGAACACAGGTTTTGATACATGAGTGGCATAAAGACAATCCAACTTGCTTGAATTTGGCAACCACAGTGCATCTTAGAGGAAATTTATGAAAAGAAAAGATAATATCATGTTTTCTGATCCTAGGATGAGTATTAGAATCATTTGAACATCCAAATTTAAGATAGATTATTGCAAAGAAATACAAACATTTTCAAACTTACTTCCGCATTCTCTTTCACAGTTTGAAATTATTTTTATCAAAATAATTCCTTCTGTACATCCTCCACCATCATCAATGAATAATTATAGCGCTGCCTCTGGAGCATGGAATAACTAACACGGTTAGTTATCCCAAATCTCCCTCCCAACCAAAGACAGACTGTCAGAATTCAGCCTTCAGTCTAGCATCCCTGCCGGTGTCTGTATCTAGATAAACATACCTTGTGTCCTTTATTCCTTCAAATTTCAGGTCCTCTGTGACTTGAGAAATTTAATCTCTTAAATTTCCAATCCACTGACTCAAAATACTACTTGGTGATACCTACTAGATGACCAAGAGAGAAACCACAAAACTCCTCCTCTTTGAAGAAGTCTGCCCTGAGCAAATGAACTTCAACCTCAGCACTCCAGTGTGCTCCATATCAAAAGAAGGCTTCAGAGCAGGGCAAACACTTCCCTATGACAATCCATTACCAAGTCAGAGCGCAGTACAGTGCTGAATCATTATATATATTTTCCATCTGAGAAACCAGAGGAAAAAGAAAGTAAGTATTAGGAGAAAAAAAACCAAGCAAAATAGCAAGGAAAGCTTTATGGAGTGGGGTTAAATACAATTCCATGCTGAGTTCATAGGACTATTTCAAGCAGCATTGCCTCACTCTGCTTTGACTAAGACGCAGCAGTGCTACAGGTGCCACACACTAAATTATACATCTTAATTTGGTCTACCAAGTGACCTTCTCTGGTTGTGCTCAGTGTCAGAGCACTTTGTTTCCCGGGAAGTCTTCAGGTCTTTCATTTCCTCTTGCAAAGTCCAGGTAGACACTCTCTCCATGACAACACTGCTGGGGTGATTTCTTCCCTGACTCTTCTTCCAATAAGCAAGCACATGATTTTACTCTCTCCCAAATGGAAAGATCTGTTATGCCTCATCATAATAGGAAATTATTGCCTTTAGCAGATTCTATCCAACGCTCATAACATATTTCACCAATGCCTAAAATAAGATCCAAGAATTAGCTGCAGTCATCCTGTCTGCTTACTGTAAATTTCCTAATTGATTCTGGACTTAAAAGGCCAATGCAAAGCTTTTTTTGCTTAGCCATTAGCACAGCCATGCCCTGTGACTCCATCTGAGCCCAATATTGCTTAGATTATAACCTCCATTATTTAACTGGAAATTGTCCATCTGTCCATTCAGATTCACGTTCTACCCTTCTGCACGCCACTCTAAGTACCAGGAGACTGACTTTTTTGGACTCAGTCAACATCAACAAGCTCCTTTGCATTCTGGTTTCTACTGGGTTTAGCCACTGGAAAATGCTAAAAGGGTCAGGATATTTACTTCCTGGCTTCCTCCCTCCTAGACTATGATTTTGCAGTAGTTGTGTCCTCTACTAATGATGATCACAGCTCCTCTTGGGGAGCCCTCCTCCAGCTATAGTTACTTCTTCTGTGTACCAGTTACTGCTCTCTCTCATGGCTCATTCAGGCCTAAGGTAGCTTTGAATTCTGCCTCTCACACATGATTCTGAACATGTTAGTGCCTCCCTGTCTTCTTCCCACCCATCCTAGGATGGAGTGCAGTGTTACTGTTCCTCAGATAGAATATATAAACACAAACACAGGCCTGCAATAGCTTTCTAGCTCTTCTCCCCCTAAAGGATTCTTTCTTTAAAGAATCTAAACACTGCAGGAATAGGAGTACGGGAGTAATAACTAAATTACTACAATATAAAGCAGAAAGAGACCCATTCAATAGACATCAAACAAAATATCAGAGAAGACCAAAGAAAGGAGAGAGTATCAATACATCTGATTTGTAGGATAAGAAAACCCTTCAGGAAAAACATTTGAAATTGCCTCTCACTAAAGGGTAAGATCTCAACAGGTAGAGATTAAGAAAAGGGAATTTGAAGAGGAGGAGCATTATACAAGACTGGGAAATTTGCTAACGTGTACAAAGGGAAAAATTACTTTTTGTTTTTTAGATATGTGTCAGGAGAAATAAGATAAAGTGATGTCACATTGTAAAAAAATCTGAATCCAGGTTGGTGGGAAATTCATGCTAACTTCATAGAAAAATGGGAAACCGTTGATGGGTTTTGATCAGAAAAGTAATATGTTCAGGACTAAACTTAAGGAAGATGAACTTAGCGGTAACAACAGAACAGAATGGAGTAGAAAGAGATCAGAAAGAGCGTCAAGAATGAGGAACTCAGGAAAACACCAAATTTTGCAAAGAGACTGAAAAAGAAACAAATTAGAAGGGGAGATTACAGGCACAGTTTAGATAGTAATTTTAGCAAAGTAAAAGAACACCAAAATACATTGCAAAGAGCAAGAGAAAAGGCAGATGGTTAAGAGAAGGTAATGAGTAATAACCTGTACAGGTATCAAGGGCTTTGACTTTGCTGTTAATTTTTTCTTACTTTTCAAGACAAAGGAAACCTGAGCAGGTTTTTAGGTTGAGAAGAAAGAAGTGATGAAGAGGGAGATATTGATGATACAAGTGAAAGATGGGATAAAATATGGGACAATAGATGAAGGAAGGCACCAAAGGATGAAGACATGGGCTCAAGGACAAATGAGGAGGGTCAGCCTTGACAAGAAGGAGGGTTGTTTCATGGTCAAAGACTAGGGCTAAGGAAAGAGGAGAAGACAATCATAAGACAGAAAGTAGTGAAATTGAAAGAGTTTACATTATTACCTCAATGATTTTTTGTTTCCTTCATAAAGACTATAATTTTATGATTTTCTTTGTATTCCTACAATGTCACCAGAAGGAAAGCACTAAGCTAATCCTTTACTACAGAAGCAAAATTTCTATGTTTAAAACTCTGATTTGACTATGAGTCAAAAGCACTCCAAGCTGGCCCTTATTATAACATACTGGCAAATCTCTAAAACAGCTAAATAGAGGCCACATTTTGGTCAATAGCATTATTTTGGTCAATAACTTTCTAGCCAAAGTCACAGCTGGTTATCAAAGAGTATGAAAAATATCTCCTTTTTGCATTTGTTTGTTTTGACCCCTAAGCCAACCCACTCAGATATCCAGATATGCTACAAGGTATGAGCATGGAAGATTCCCCCAAAGACTTCAGAGAATCCTTTCTTCACCTCTCCCTTACCTCTTCAGAGCTTCGCTACATGTTCTCCACATGATCTCCATGAGAATATAAGATACTGAGATCCTCAACACATCTCTGGACTCATGTCATTATCCGGTTTATATCATCATCTATGGGAGATATAGGGGTATACAGAGGGAATAAACCCCTTCCTCATGATTATAAAAAAGAATCTGTACACATGAGATTCTTACTCATTGAATGCTTAAGGTTCAAAGGTCAGTGTTTGATTGCACAGCACCCCACAAAGATGGGCTTGGTACACTCTTGGTAAGACAGAGATAGCTTCCTTTTCAAAAATTAGGAGTATCTTTTTAAATATGTGAACCCATTTTGTGGAGTTTGCTTTTATGAGAACTTTAAATCAGGAACAATCATTGCATGTGTTAAGTCAAATTTGCATTTCCAAATTAAGGACACTGCTCTTGAACAATGACTTTCCAATTATACAGAAAAAGGGATTTAAATAGGCTTTTAAATTTTATACAGGAGTAAGGATCCAGGCAGGGTACTTTGAGGACACTCTCTTGTTTAAAGATCCACCAGAGAGCACAGCCCTCACAGAGGAAGGGAGGGGCACAGAGACTCTCAGAGATAAAGCTACTCTGCTTTCTCTTCCTTTCCCCTATAGTCCCTCTGTTGGAAAACAAAAACAAAAACATTTTAACTGTCTCACATTATGTGTTCCAATTTTATAAAATGCTCCAAATATTTCCACACATCATCATAATATGAGATTTGTATAAAACTTCTGTAAGAGAAGTTGTGTGGCTCCAACTTCCATCTGAGACATACAGCCACTCTCTGAGGTCAGTATGATAGATGTTGTCATTGTCACTTACATACAGAGAGGCTAAAGGAGACCAGAAAGTTTCAAGTGACTTGCCCCAGTCACACAGCTAGTGGTCAACAGAGGTTTCAAACCCAGGTTTCTGGACTCCCAGTTTGGTGCTCTTTCTACTATCCCACTATAGCTGAAAGCCATTAAAAAAGAAAAAGAAGACAGCAACAATGACTAAAGAAACAAAATGCCATAAAAAATTTATTGCTGGATAGAATTTTAAATGCAATGTAGAGTCTGTCATACAGAGTGAAGTAAGCCAGAAAGAGAAAAACAAATACTGTATGCTAACATATATATGGAATCTAAAAAAAGAAAAAAGAAAAGAAAAGAAAATGGTACTGACGAACCCAGTGACAGGACAAGAATAAGGATGCAGATGCAGAGAATGGACTGCAGGACATGGGGTTGGAGGGCAGGGGGCGAAGCGGAAGCTGGGACGAAGTGAGAGAGTAGCATAGACATACATATACTACCAACTGTAAAATAGATAGCCAGTGGGAAATTGCTGTATAACAAAGGGAGATCAACTGGATGATGGGTGATGCCTTAGAGGGCCGGGACAGGGAGGGTGGGGGGGGAGTGGCGGGAGGGAGGGGATATG
Source organism: Hippopotamus amphibius kiboko (assembly GCF_030028045.1). Classification (NCBI taxonomy): domain Eukaryota; kingdom Metazoa; phylum Chordata; class Mammalia; order Artiodactyla; family Hippopotamidae; genus Hippopotamus; species Hippopotamus amphibius. Next base: position 178,097,558 of record NC_080187.1, on the reverse strand, counting down.
GGGATATGTGTATAAATACAGCTGATTGACTTTGGTGTACCTCATAAACTGGTACAAGAGTGTAAAGCAATTATATTCCAATAAAGAGCTTAAAAAATGCAATGTAGTACTACAGAGAATGAAGCAAGTGGGCTCAAAGCCACTCTTTGGTAAGGGTTTCTCATGTAAATACAATCTTTAGAAGAGCTCTATGTCTGATTAAATATTCAGAATCCTACAGAGAACTATGATTTATAGGCAATGGTTTCATAAGGTGTATCTGCTTCCTTTCTGCATTGCTGCTTTTGTTGAGGAAGACATATTGGTACTGAAGTTTCACAAACCCTAACATTTACCATGGGAATAAAGGAAGGCCCTTATTCATCTTAAATCTAGTGTCATTTCATAAAAGGTGCCATATAAGTTAGTTATCTTAAGATGAATTTTGCACCATACCAGTAACTCTCTACACAGCAATGTTTAAACAGAAGGATCTCCCAAGAAAGGGACAGGGTAACCCAGCACTGTATTCCAACCCAGTGTTCATGTCTGTTTCAGCAAAGACAGCTGGCATCACCACTGCTATCTGGCAAGCCCACTTCCCTTAGTTTGACTAATGAAGAGGCAGGAAGATGACATTTTGCTGACAAGCAGTAAAAATCTATAAAAATTTTTAAGAAAGAGGTCTGGATGCAGATGCAGAGAATGGACTGCAGGACACGGGATTGGGTGTGCGGGGGGCAAAGGGGAAGCGGGGACGAAGTGAGAGAGTAGCATAGACATATATATACTACCAAGTATAAAATAGATAGCTAGTGGGAAGTTGCTGTATAATAAAGGGAGATCAACTCGTTGATGGGTGATGCCTTAGAGGGCCGGCACGGGGAGGGTGCGGGGGAGTCGTGGGAGGGAGGAGATATGGGGATATGTGTATAAATACAGCTGATTGACTTTGGTGTACCTCATCAGCTGGTACAAGAGTGTAAAGCAATTATATTCCAATAAAGAGCTAAAAAAAAAAAAGAGGTCTGGTAATAAAATAGGTAGATTCATACTCGGTTGAGAAGGAGGAAGAAAAGGAAGGCGAGGAGGAGGAAGATGAGATGAGCCAACATTTCATGAGTTCTTAACCTGTGCTAGGCCCTAGCTAAGTCTTCTATGCCTCATTCATTTAATTCTCACAGATCGATGAGATGAGTATTAACAGTACTCCCTCTACCCATGAGACTCATGTAAGCTTAAGTAACCTACCCAAAGTCTTGAGAATTGAAAATTGAATCCAAGCCTGAATGTCTTAAAAGCTTGCACGTAGAAGTCACAAAATACTGCATTTTCCAAAACTTCACAGAGGGATAATGAATCTGTTATGGGATACTCGCAGGAGACCTCTAACACCTCTACGTAAGGATTATTTCTCTTCTCTTTGTTAAAAGATGGTTAAGAGATTACCGCGATTCTGCAAGTTAAGGCCATGATCTACATGCCCCTTAGCCAGAATGTTAATTATCCACCTGGCAGAAAGGAAAAAGAGCAAATAATGTTTGCAAAAATTCCTGCTGAGAATTCTTCTTTGTCCTAAAAGTACGCTAGGGTCTAGAGAAAGATTTGTCCTGCAATGCCCCAGAGAAGGTAAAGAAGGTTAAAATTGGACATCACCATTAAGTTTGCCTCAAGTGAAGCTAAGAGAATTACAATTGAGTGTTAATAACTTTTGACTGCAGGAGGTGTAATAAAAAATGTCAGAGCACCCCCAGACTTTGAAGCAGTCCCCCCTGTGATCAGGAGCTTAGCCGTGGGTATGTACACTTGGAATTATATCTGCTCAAACATTTAAACCAAACCCACATTCGGCTGAAGACTGGAAGCTTATAATAGGAATATTTAAACAAGATCTAACTAGTCCGTATCTTCTGATGCCTGAATTTAAAAGAATTACAGTCTCATCTCTAACTTCAACAGGTCCTAAGACAGAGACTTTCCACATCACGGCAGCTATGGCTGGACCCAAAGGTTTAGCTAAGGAAAAAGTACCATCCTGGGCTCAAAACATATCTTCTTTTAATAAACTGCACTGCTCTGAGAATTCCTCATGTGATTGCCACTCAGAATTTCACTACTTTATGCAAAAATCTCTACAATTCCTACAGCTGGATGTCACACAGGTGTCTAACAGTTTTCACACCATTTGCATACAACTGTAGAAGCATTTCCAGATGATTCCACAAGTTCATTCTCAACAATCTGTTAACTGATCTCAATTGAAAGGCAGAAACATAAAAAGCTTATTACTGTATCAGAAGTCAAAGACTGCACCTAGCCAAACAGCAAGCTTAGAGAGAGTAAAGGTGAAGATAAGTATACACTTATGAAGCTGGTGGAAAGCTAAAGTTTTGAGGTATAGATGGTTGCCCAAAATAACTTCTTATAGCAGTCTTATGCTGCTTCTAGAAATCTCCTGTGTTCCTGGGATTCAAATAACAACCAAAAAAAAATTCTTTGAAAAACATAAAACAATAAGATCATTTCTTAATTTGAGATGGTTAAAACTTCTGGTAGGCTGAAGAAATAAATATATGTCATAAATAACAGAAATTCAATGTTAGGACAAATGGCTATTGTTTTGATTACAGCGTTTATGATTTCATAGTCAAATCAGAGTTTTAAAGGTAGAAATTTTGCTTCTGCAGTGTAGACTAGCTTAGCGCTTTCCTTCTGACATTGTGACATTGGAGGAATACACAGAAAACTATAAAATTATAGTTTTTATGAAGAAAACAAGAATCATTGAGGGAATATATAAACTCCTTCAATTTCACTCCTTTCTATCTAACAGAAAGAGTGATAGGTCTCCAACCCTCATCAGCACACAAAGGAACCCCTGGGAACTGAAGGACTCTGAGCACAGTTCTGACGTCAGAAAGAGTTTACATTGTCTGTGACAAGTTTCAAAAACAATTTGAAATAAAAGCAAATATATAATAAGCATGGCAAACAGGCCTGTGATGGTAATAAGAATGCAGAATTAGAAGGACATGGAGGCCTGGGGTTCCATAATTTTTTGTAGCCTTTTATAAAAAGTTGCAATTGGCCCAAATTTCTATCTCACAAATGGCAGTGTAAATCTGTGAATCAGATGAGGCCACCAGGGAGCACACTATTAAATACTCTTTTGTCATCAGATTGAGTAAAAATGTTCTCTAAAGTGGGAACATACTTCCATGATAAATCAGTTTTCCAGTTGAGGGAATTCTGTATGGATTAAGAACATTAGTAGGATTTACTAAAAATATTCTCCTTAAGGGGCCTGACATTATCAAGAGAAACATCCGTTTGGCTGCTTTGGGTCCCTATTTGAGCCAAACAGATTTACAGCATTTGGGCTAGTCTTCCAAAAAACATGTTTTGGAACATGAAATATTTCAGTAAATACCAACATTTTGTAATATAAGTAACTTCTGGGCATGCAAATTTAATTCCACCAATGGGTCTTAGCATCTAATGAAGGGAATTTAATGAAGGGATAATGAACTATGGGGTTTTCTTAAATCTTGATGTTGGGAGACAGGATACAACACTTCCCCATCTCTTTCCTTCAGTTGCAACTGCCTTCCCAGACCCCAGATGTCACTCTTATAACCATAACTACAGTTCGTTCTTCTTCAGTTCTTGGGTGTTTCAGTAAAATCTGCACAATGAACACATTCACAAATGCAGTTAGAAATGTGGTTATTTATACAATTATGTGTTAAAATCACTAGCTGTCATCAGAATGCATGGATTTGCACAGTGTGCAAAACACAGTGATTCTAATGGGAGACGTATGATACATCTAAGGTGCTCACAGATTTTACAGTATCAGTGAAAATTTGACACCACTATTAAGGTACGAGGAGGTGGAACGTATGGATTTATGACTAGATGATCAATGCACTTACTAGCTTGAGGTCCCATGGCCAGCTTGATGCAGAGGATGTATACTGAGTAGCCTGGAGGAAGGATGGCAGGCAGAGAAAGGCACACCACATACTGCAGGAGTGTTATGTGGGTCAGCATGCAGTGATGGACCACAGCAAGCATATGGCAAAGTGAAGCTTGTCACCAAGAGATGGGACAGAAAGGGGAAGGAGAGGAGACTGACACTGGTTATGCGGTTTGACACTGAGTTAGAAAGTCTGCCTTTGTTATCTCACTTAACTCTAGCAATTAACTGCTGCCTCCTAAGGTTGTTGCTTTCATTTTATACATCATAAGAAATGAAGTTCCCAGGAGGAGGTGGCAGAGTTGGGCTTCAACACAAGCTCAGTATAACCCCAAAGTCCACAGTTCTTTCAGTACAGAACATCCAAGTAGGAGGGGCTTGAGGACTGGCTTTCAGTACTCTAGCTTATTAGAAAGGATTTTAAACATGGGGGAAAGGAAAAGAGAAAGCAAATCATTTCAATAAAGCTGGAGGAAACTATAAAGGATGGAGAAAGAAAGAATGAGACTTTGAGGAGGAAGAGAATAGGGTGGGAGGTGGGGAGTCACATCACTGAAATAATGCAGTTAGTACAAGGATGACCTTCCCAGGGATTTTCCAATGAGAGCATCCTACATCCCACAGGAAAATGATGGAGCAGCTGAAGAAGATCAGTCTAAAGCTATCATGTAGCAGAGTGACCTACCTGTGGCTGGTCTGGAATATCCAGTCCACCTTTTTGTGAAACTGATGGACAAGGAATCCCTCATAAATTTATTAGAGTGGATATACAGAAGAAGTTTTGGGGATTAGAGGCACAAGAGGAATGAAGGGGGCATATTTAGTTATAGGAATCTGGAGAGAGAGGGGAATTGTGGGTCAGGTGGACGAGAGAGAGATGAGGACAATGGACAGAAAGGTACAATACGTAACCCACACAGAGGAAAGAAGATAGGAAAATTCTTTATATTCATGAAAGACTTTGTAAGACTATGAAACCAAGCAGTGCTGCTTCAGAGCCCAGGTGAGAAAGCATGGCCAGGGTTGCCGAAGGAGCCATTCTTCCCAATGTACCATCTCCTTCAGCAACCTGAGAACTCAAAAAGCCATCACAGAAACCTGCTGTGCTCAGCAGGGTGTTATTTAACAGAGGGCATCAGCAGAAGTGGCCAGAACAGGGTGCAGCAAGGACAAGGCTGAGGGACTGTATTACTAGACTGATGGCTGAGCCCATATGAGGTTCCAGGAAATAACTGGGGGGGTTTTAGGAGGTGGATGAAGTCCTATGTAAACAGGAAAAAGCTAAGATTCACCATAGTAAGGTGTTAGTATTACTGTGTCCTCACTTCAACCCATAAACAAGTGATTACTGGGTTATTTAGTCCACATAGAGTGAAGAAGAAGCAAGTGATACAGAAAAGGATAAGAAAGAGAAGAAACTCAATGATAAAAATGGCTTCCATCCCAAAGAAGGGAAAATCAAAGTCATCCAAATGGAATGGGTTTCTTTGGAAGGCTTGCTATAATTGGACATTTTTAAGTGCATGTTGATGACTATTTGATAGATTCTGAGGAAATTAAACCATCATCATCCAGTTGCACAGATCTATTAGTCTTCCTTAATAACTGCCCCCTCTCAGAGTTCAATCCATTACTAGGTCCTCTTGGTTTTACCTCCATGATGACTACATGCTTGGATGAGTTGGACTTCAGAACACTTCCACCCTGAGCTAGGATTATTTTTTTGTATATGTTATGGTACATATTCTTCTTGGAAAGGTGAAGAGTCTTTGCTCTCTTAAACTATATTCCATAATATTCCACATCATAAAATTTTCATTTGCAACAAAAACAGTAGTAATGATTATTAAAAATTATCATTAAAATTTTCTTGGTTCAGTTAATTAGACCACTGAATTCCATAAAACCCAGAATTTGATCTGCCAGTATTTGCGGGATCAATCTAATGCATCTAGATTCCTAGGAAGCACAGGATCAAATAAGCAAATATCATGTGGTTTTGCAGGTTCCCAACTCCTATACTATATGAATGTTACCAAGGACAATATCCCTGTGTATGACTGACTGAATCACTCATATCTGGACTTACAGAATGGTTGGGCAATCAGAAATATTTCCACATTCCACACTGTAGTTTTTCCAAAAGCAAAGTGTGATGGTTTGATTCTGTCATGATTTCTGTTTCAAAATCTGGGAACTGACCCATGAGGCTAGATTAGGAGCCCATGAAACTGAGCAGATTGTCCAGATGGAGAGAATTTTTCCTACCACATATTTACTGTAATTAATAAAACTAGATTCCCTTTCAGAGGAAAAAAACTATTTTTTAAGAACTAGGGTCTCAATCGTAGAGATTGCCTAAGTTATTTCTAGGGAGGGAATTGACATTGCAGAAGAAAATTCCTCAGTCTTCTAAGTGCTCTACCATATATTTCCTCATTTCATTACTTCTTTTTGTAAGAAATTCAAGAAGGCACAAGTAGCCCTTATGTTTCCACATCTTCTCCTCTTTCCTTTGTTTTTAAATAAAGAAATGAGTCCTCTGAAGCTAAGCTTAGACACTTCACACGGCGCTTACTATATATCTGCTGGCCCAGAAACTGGAAGCTAAAAGATAAGTATGGCCCCAATGAGGTCAAAATTTAGTACACATCAAAGCAGAGAAACCCTGAACATACCTACTGCCCCAACACACACATACTTAGCAGTATTCTCCCATAGATGTCAAAAGCATCAAGAAATTCTCACCCATACAGCATCCCCTTCAAATGAGAGGTCCTGCCCCAACTGGAATGTTTATTTATTATTGTCAGAGTTGAACTGAGGCTACAATGCTTTAAAATCCCACGTCTCATACTTTTTGAAAGAATCTCACATGCATAGTCTTTAAAAATAAGCAACCTACCTGATCAGATGTGAGAGATAAGTCGACTTTACTAAGGGAGGTTTGAGAGAAATACCTGGCTGGAGGGCCCCCAAAACAAATGGCACGTTTTTCACCTAAAAATCATTCCTTGAATGCCAACTATTTACGTCAACCCTTTTTTCCTCTGCACTATTCTGGATGGAGAATTAGTCTTTGGCACCTCTAACCAGCCTCTTTCTGCTTCCCTTCCCCTTGCTGGTAATAACACTTTCTTTCCTGTCCCTAAGAAAAGTCACTTTCAAGATATGAGCAGATAGAAATCATTTAGCTTTTGACTACCCGAGTTAGCCAACACAGGAGTATTTTCATTTGCAGGGTTGCCCTGTCAAAGATAATGACAGGCTGTGGAGCCAATTTAGGGAATTCAGCTTCACCTACATAGAAAAGGTATTGATTCGGTCAGAGGTCGCCCCAGCACTGACAAAAAACCTAACGCTTCTGCCTGCAGCTAAGACACAACTTAGGGGTACCAGGAGTGTTTCTAAGCTTTGGTTCTCAAGCAAAAGGTTTAGATACCTAAAGGAAATAGCTTTAGCTCTTTCAATAGCTAATTACTATTAAATAATTAATTAAATAGGTAATTACTTGTTTAGTGACCACTCACCACGTGCTGGTCACTCTTCTTAGGGCTTTACCTCTTTTAACACATTTATTTTCACACAGGCAAAAAAGTCTATGAGGTAGGTACCGTTACTTATCCCTGTTCTATAATGAAGAAACTGAGGCACAGAGAAGGTAAGGAATTTGCTTAAGGTCTCACAGCTGGTAAATGGCTGAGCTGGGACCTGAACCCAGATGGTTTGCCGCAGAGCCCTGGCTCCGAAAATCCCTTACAGGACTGACCAGGGACAGGGAGCCTCATTAAGTAGACCACTCACTCACTAACTCCTCTCCTTTAAGTCATGGAATATGGAGCACTCACCCCATGGTACAGCTGGTCCAGGACTGATCAATCTTCATGTGAGAGAGTTTCCACCCGGGCAGCGCAGACCAAAGAAAAAACAATGAATTCAGAGTCAGAAGGCTTGGGCTCAAATCCAGCTCTGCCACTTGCTAACAGAATGATCTTCTGTAAGTCACTTAACCTCTCTGCACCTCAGGAGCTGTACAGGAGCTTTTTATTTTCCCTGTTTTCAGTGCAATTCCATAATCCCTTCTGCAGAGAAATGGAGCCCACTCTCCAAATTACTTTTCTGGGTAGAATAAATTCAGGGCACATATGGAATCAGAACCTAGACTTCTGGAGCCAAAGGACACCACAGGACGGTAAGGGGTGGAGTCAGGCAAAGGAAATGGCATGACATTTACAAGTGGGGGGGGGGGGGAACCGAACTTCCATCAGCAACGCAAGAACCAGAAGGAACACAAGTGAACTGTGGGAAACAAGTGAGACTGAATGTAAAATTAACATGGGTGAAAAATAGAGGAATTAATCAAGGCTTATTATTTCCACCTCTATTAGAAAAGAAAATTCATTATTAGCTTGAATGAGACCCAGGACACAGTGTTCTCTCCACCCAGCACTTTTAAAGCTTTTACTCCTTTGGTCCAAACCCTTTATTCAGCACTTAACATGTACCAACTGAAGAGCTGCTTTAATTGCTCCCTCCTGACCCAGGCACAAAGGCAAAAATCTTCAACTTGAGGCCCTTCCCAGGAGCTTAGCAGCCTGCAATGTCTCCATGTCCTGCACTGGGGCTCATATCTGTTTAGCCCTCTCTATTAGAATGTTTGGCTTAATCCTAATGGTGCCCATGAACTCAGACTTCCGATGTCCTTGGGCTCGCTGTCTCATAGTTCTGAGTTCCAAAGCATCCCTCCCTTAGCACAGCTTTAGAACCAATACTGCCTTGGTTCAAATCCCAGCTCTTTCACTCAGCATGGTAACCCTAGCTATGTAATCTCTATGTGCTTCAATTTCTCATTCTTAAAATACAGGCAATAATGACACCTGGTAGACCTACTGGCATTGAGAACCTAGTGTCTGATATTAGCAGGGACTATAAAAGTAATAGCTTTTATTATTTTGTGTTCCAGACCCACGTTATCCAGGAATAGACTCCCAACACACCCTGCCTCCGATGGCCAATTAACCTTCTGTGACTTATTTTTCCTGTTTGATCAAAAGCTCCCTAAGGGAAGGGACTGTCATCACCATCTTTGTATTCCCTACAGCACATGCCTTAAAGATGGCAGACATTCAGTAAATAGTGGGCTAAAGTGTCATTATCTGAAGACATAAGTCCAACCTGTGTCTCTGCCTAGAGATTCAAGCACATTATTATTTGTAGCCAGAATTAATGATCAATGATGGCTTGAGTTTTACTTTCCAAAAAACACACAACAATTAAAGTGGACAAAATAATCATTATCAGGAACAAAATTGGCTTTCCATGATTAAAATGTGTATCAAGGAGAGAAAAATATGAAAAATACGAAAAGTCAGGTTAGAGAGTAAAAGACTAGATTGATACCAAAATTTCCACTACAGTGGCAGTAGGAAATGTTAAAAAGTGAAGAAAAGAGATTTTTTAAAATGCTACAAGATTTTAAACAAGGGGGAAACTGAATTTATGAAACCTTGACTAGTGCCTGAAAGGAAAATGAAAGGTGTGATTTCGGGATTCCACCATAAACTATACATATATAGTTGTTGCTGTTCCCTTTGCCTGAAATTTCCCAGAATCTTTATGACTCAGTCTCTGGCTGCCTTCAGGTATCTGCTCAAATGACACCTCATGAAAAGGCTTCCTTGGTGACTCGACACAAAAAAGTGCCCACGGCCCATGTCACTCTCCAGCCCTCACCAGGATGTGTCTGTCCCATGGAACTTACCATCTGCCACAGTACATATCCATCAGTTACTCAGTCTCTCCCCACACACTGCAGAACATAACCACCATGAAAAGAGGAGCCTTGTTCCCGGCTATGTCCTGTGCTTGAGCAATTAACTAGAAAATCATGGGTACTCAATAAAAGCCCGTCCAATGAGTGAGCCATTTCTTAATACAAACATTGACAACTAGGTAGATACAGTGTTTAAAAACAGTGCCTGGCACAGAGTGGGCCCAGTTAGCTATGTACAGTGGGAGTAGGAGCAGCAACATCCCTCCCTCAATTCTTTTGGATGGATTAGTAACAAAAATCTTCTACCTCCGGGGACTAGAGGAGAGTGGGAAGGGTGATTAGATAAGGGGGTGCGAGAAGCAGCTTTGAAATCTAAGCGTGGAGCTGTTTACTTTGAGGGGCAATTGGGAACCACAAAAGTGCTCTGCAGTACAACATGGTCAGAGAGCAATGGGGTTGGGGGGCTCACAGCATGAGGCGGGGGGAAAGCAAGGCTGGAATCAGGAAGCTGGGGGTGAAGAGACGGCACAGAAGCCCAGGGCCAGGGTGCGGCTTGACAGTGAGTGGAGGTTCAAGGTGCGGCAATGACTTAGTCCCCCTTCTTACCTCGATCGACCTTCACTTGGGCAGGCTCCAGGCTTTGAGATGTCAAAAACGTGATGCCACTCAGCCTGTACAGGAAAAATAATCAAGGCTTACCTAAAGCAATTTGCACATTAGGAATGCGGTGTGTGTGGATTTTGTGTGTGTGTGTGTGTGTGTGTGTGTGTGTGTGTGTGTGTGTGTATTGCTACGTAGCCTGTATATTTTCAGAGGCCGATTCTAACGGGCTTTCAGAAATAGACATTGGTGGTGCTGACCTTTCTTTTTCTGATGTGAGTCTAGGGAAAAGAAGAGCCTGCATCGTTCATGAGACAACCATGATATCTCACCTGAACAACTGCCCAGCACTGGGTGACCAACCAGGCAGCCTTGCCCATGAATGGGGGAGTTTCCCAGACGCAGGCCTTTCAGTGCTAAACCCAGCCAGGTACCCGGGCAAACCAGCACCAGCTGGTCACCTCCCAACTGGTCTACACTCACATTGCAACCAGCGCAATCTTTTCAAAACAAAATTGGACCTTGTCTCCTCCTCAACTAGTCACACAGTCAAAACCCTTCAGTGGCAATGTCACTCTTAAGACGGGCTGCAACCCTTAACATGGCCGCACAGGCCCTGTGTGACGAGTCCCCCACCTATTTCTGCAGCATCATTTCATGTCCTGCTGCAGCCACAGTTCCCTTCCGGTGGCACACGTGCTGCCCTCTCCCTCCTGTTGTGGGGCTCTGCACGTGCTATTCCCTCTGCTCAGACCATGAATGCCATCCCCCAGTTAATGCATAATCATTTTTCATGTTGTGGTTCCATCACTGTCACTTGTTCAGAGAAGCCTTTCCGGACTTCCATGAGCACACAAATCCCCTTCTCTGTGCCCTCCACTGTGGTAGCCACTGCTGTCTGTGCTCACCCACACCCTCTCAGCAGTCATCTTCACACACCGAGAGCTCTTTGCTGCAAAAACCTGACTTTCTGCCCGATGGCTTTTGTCCATGCAGAGACTGGAGTGTGAGGTGGGAATAGATCAGCTAGACTTTAGGGGCTGTGAGATAGAGTCCAAATTTTATTCTTAGTCCAATGGGAAGGTATCTGAGAGTTTTAAGCAGAGGACAGATGTGATCTGATTACATTTTTAAAAGGTCACCCAGGCTGCTATATGGAAAATTGACTGTGAAAGGGCAGGCGAGGAAGCAGAGAGAGAGAGTGCAGTTGGGAAGCTGGTGCCGTAGGGATCATTGCAGAAGTACAACTGAAAGCATAATAAAAAGTACAGCAGTTAGAGCCTTCAAGTTCAGGGTTAGCTCCAGACCAGCAGCTTCCTTGAGAATGCCCACTAAAGTCTGTTTCATATAAGTTGGTTCTTGAGGAGAGGGTCAAAAATCTTATTCTTTTTATGTATGAAGTAGGGATGAACACATACTAATATAAAATCAGATACACAATTATCTGTGCTAGTTACATTTCATGGCAGGGGTGGGGACAGCAATTAGAGAAAAGTCTAAAGGAGAAGGACAATGAAAACAAGGCTGAGGAACGCTGTTCTGGAATATCAGACAGGTGGCACGTTTCTTCTGAGGACTAAAAGGTGCTCTCAAGCTGGCCTGGGATGGCCCCTGGCCTCCTGGACCAATAGCCCTAAAACTTCCCTGTCACCTCACATTTCCTCGGAGCTGTGCAGACACTGACTAATTCACCTTCTCAATGGGAAGATGGTCCAGTAAGATACGATGGTCTATTTGCAAGTCAGCATTTCTAAACACAGATACTCCTGTTTGGACGCTCCTGAGACGTACAAGTGAAGGAAGGAAATTTCAGAGTTGAATAGGGGAATGCAAATACTCAGCAGGATCTCCAGTCCTATGTTTCATGTTTCTCTTGCTGCCAAGACTCCGTCCCTCTCCCCCAATGAATTCCTATGCTGCCAGCACAGCCCAGGCACAAGTGTCCCCTCCCTTGAAAATCCAGGGGAAAAAAAATGATTCCTCCCTTTAAGCTTCCAGAGCACTTTGTAAATATAACATGAAAGGCTACTCTTTTCTTGAGCACTTGTGGCAAGTATTACGCTAAACATTTTACCTGAATCACTTCACTGAATCTTCCCACTCTTAATCCCATTTTACAGATAGGAAATGAAGGCTTAGAGAAGGGAAGGAGCTTGCTCGATGTCATACAGCAAATAGATGGTGGAGTGGAGATTCACCACCTGGCAGCCTCTTAACCTCTGGACTGTATACGCACTGTTATATTACTCATCCCACTGTATTACAATCAGCAGTTCACGTGCCTCTTTCCTCTATGACTTCCAA